>NC_087309.1:75187329-75412329 GCF_015220805.1 Pogoniulus pusillus
GCTTCATTCACTTTCCAGAGCTGCTGGGTCCAGTCTGGGTGATTTTCTAAAATGGGGGGGGAGGATGGGGAACGGGGAACATCCAAACCATTACATTCAGTGTGAGACAATTAGTGAAATGAGAGCAGCTCTGATGGTGAAATTAGTCCAAAAAGCTGTAAAATAGTCTAAACACCATTTAAAAAACATATTTTAAAATAATGTATTTATGATGTTTTTTAGCAGTTAGAAGCACATGATAGGTTTTCTGGTAGGTATTCTTGAAGGTTTTTGTATTTTAATTCTTGAGTCTTCATCCATCACCATTTTATTTTATCTATTATTAAATATAATAAATAAACCATGTGAAGACATTTACATCCCATTGTCTCCTATTTTAGGTTTGTGAATGTACTATGGAGTTCATTAAATCACACAGCTTTTTTATATAATTGCATCAGAGCTTCAGAACCAAGTTTTATATTCTGCCAACACTGGAAAAAAAACAAGGATTTTAAATTCTAGAGAGAAGGCATCCATGCCAATTATGGGAAATGGTCATCAATGGAACAACAGCACGAAAAATTTCCAAAGATATGCACATATAATTAAATGACAAAGACTAATGTGCTAGTTTGAAGCAAGCTAGAATGTTTTGGTAAAAGAACTAGATAACGGGCAGTGAAATGAAAAACAACTGTGTCTCCTTCTCTCACAGTCACGCTGAGAACTCTGGGAAGAAGAAGTAAAACATTCTCCTTTTTGTCTTTATTTCTGCCTTTGCCTTCAGACCTAGTCACATCTCATTAACCTTGCTCCCACTAACCTCGCTCCCTAACCTCTTGGCTGCACCTTTCTTCTTCCTGAGAACTGAGGTAAGGTTGAGAGGGCAAGGGGAGGTGTTGGGGTGGTTTAAAAGCCCCTCCTGGAGACTCAGGTTTCTGGGAGGGGAGTTGTGCTTTTGTATTGTTTATCCTTTGTATATTTCTGTATATAACTGTATATATTGTAAATAGCTGCTTGTATATTTGCTGCTGTAAAATAAATAGCTTCATTTATATTCCCAGAGGCCGTCTGAATTAGCTGGGGCAAATTCAAAAGTGTGGGGGGCGGGTAAGAGCCCAAACCATCACAACTAATATGAAGCTTCTCCATGTTATTAAAGAAATAATTAAGTGGAAAAAAGTACTTATCTCATCTGTGCCTAGAGTAGACTGAAAGGGAAATCCTCACTCAACTCAAAACAAAAGGATCCATGTAAGTTATCAGATCTCTCACTTACTTAGACACATTTTAAGTGGATACTAAAACATATGCAGTGTGATCCTGTTATGCTAACTGTTTGTCTGAGTTTTATCAAGACATTTCTCCAACTCACTACTAACATGAATTGTATCTGCACAAATCAAATGAACAGCAGCAGGAAGTGTGAATATAATCGTCGTTCTCTCAGGGCCTATAGGCTCCCGTGTTCTTACAATTCAATTACAATTCTTCTTCTTTGTTCCCTGCCTGAAGCAGTAGCATCTGCAGAGAACACTGCTGCTTGTACAGCTGTCAGTGCATGCTTATGGTTTGTTAGCCTGGACTTACAGTAAGAAAATGCCTAGAAAGGCTTCCTGAAAATATGCCAATATAAAATAGCTGTTAGATAACATCATGCTAGCCTGGCATGGAGCTTTCTGTAAAACGTGAAATTATGAAAAAAAAAACAAGTAGCCACTTCAGGTAGCCTGGAGAAGAGGAGGTTCAGGGGTGACCTCATTGCTGTCTACAACTACCTGAAGGGACACTGTAGCCAGGTGGGGGGTGGCCTCTTCTCCCAGGCAACCAGCAATAGAACAAGGGGACACAGTCTCAAGTTGTGCCGGGGAAAGTATAGGCTGGATGTTAGGAGGAAGTTCTTCACAGAGAGAGTGATTTCCCATTGGAATGGACTGCCCGCGGAGGTGGTGGAGGCACCATCCCTGGAGGTGTTCAGGAAAAGACTGGATGAGGCACTTAGTGCCATGGTCTAGTTGACTGGCTAGGGCTGGGTGCTAGGTTGGATTGGATGATCTTGGAGGTCTCTTCCAACCTGGTTGATTCTATGATTCAAATAGAGAAATGGCTGCTTTATTTGCTTCATGGTAACCAAGTTGGAGAACATTTTGATAATTTAAGTGCATGCTGGAGGGGGGGTACTCATTTGCTCTTGATGTTAATGAAATCTCAAAGATTATTAAGAGAGCAATTAAAGTGTTCATTCTGGGAATGTGAATAGAAGTTGTGATAGTGCTTCTAAGTTCAAAGTGGCCACAGATATTTTCAGGTGTATTTACCTGTATCTCCCAAAAACTCTTGTCCAAATGAATCATTTCCCTTGCCTCACAATTATTCAGCTAAGAAATGGAAAAGAAGCAGTCAAATTCAATTACTTTAGCACAATCATAATTCAGCTTAATCTGTATTCAGTCATTGGGCACCTTAAAAAAATCATTGTGATCTGTTACTAATTTGAAGACCGGGCTGTTTGGGTAGCAGCCTAATAACTTTGACGGTTCTGGTCTTTGTTAAGGAACTCATAATAGGTATGTGAAGTACAGGCAATTTCAACCTAAATGAAAAGGTCAGAGACAGACAAAAGTAAAAAACAAACAAAATGCTCAAAAAAGCAAAAAAACAAAATGACAAAAAAAACCTAACAAACAAAACCCAAAACAAACAAACAAAAAAATCACACACACACCAAAAACCAACAACAAACAATAACAAAAAAAACCAAACTAAACTAAGGCACACATCATTCCTAACATTTTTTTAAGTACCCTGCAAAGGAAATAAAATTTAACACAAACTGGGACACTTCATGTATTTTCTGAGAATTTACTCCAAGGTTTGAGTCATCTAAGGTCACCCCTTTTAGCTTCAGAGATTAGAATTGACTCAGTCTTCTTCACTTTGGAGAAGAACTTCTATTTGAGAAACTGTGGTGGAGGGGCAGCAGCCCCAAAACTGAGGCCTCCCTAAGCCTCTACATGCCTGGACATGTTTTTCTGCCAGGACCCATGGCAGTAAACAGGTTGTGTAACAAACACACACCCAGTCTGTGTACCCCTGGGGTCCACCCAGGTTATCCCCTGATTGGGAGGATCCAGGCAAACAGCTACTGCCTATTAAGGTAAGGTTTTGGCTTACGGCCAACCTGATTGGTCACTTTAGATGGCCAAATGAGCCACGAATCTCATCTCAGAGTCTATAAAGAGGGGTGAAAAGGAGCACCACGTGTTCAGAGAGTTCAGAGGTTCAAGCTCAGCTCTCTGATCCATATAGCAGCCCTGACCTGCTTGCATGGCCTAGACACAGGATCAGGCCCTCACTTGCAAACTCACTGAGGCTCAGCCCTCTTGCATTGATCTCAAGGTGCAGTTAAGCTGTCTGCGAACCCTTTGAGAAGCAGAGCGCATGCACGCCTGCACTTGATACATATATGGGGAGCCAAGAGCCCCCTGCTTAAGCCTAGAGCAGCTGTACATACTGGCTTGCTACCTTGCATTTATCCACGGAGATCAATCTCCCCGCAGCCTGGCACACTGCATGCCCTCTGCCCCAGCATAGCCTGAAGAATCAGGATCAGCAGATCTTCCAGACTGTCTGCGAACCCATAAACACAACCTGTTAGCTGTGAGAAGACCGTGCCAGAAGCTGCACGGACAAATCCTCCTCCTGCACCTGGAAATCCTGCCAGCTGACTATCCCTGGACACACAGCATCCAGAAGAAGCAGCAGGATCAAGGCAGAGACCACTTCACACCAGGAGAGAAGGTCAGAGAAGTCCTGTTTACCCCAGAGACTGGGAACACTTATCATTCTCCTGCAAGCTGGGATAGATTCCAGCTTCACAAAGACCTGAATACTGGGCACACACTGTGACACAATCCCGGGAGGGTGATTAAAAATTAATACTTAAGAGCAATACATTTAAGCAAGGTTTAATTCCTTTGTAATATAAGTTACCTCTGTCTTTAGAGCAGACACAGTTTCAGCCCTGCTGGGCACACAGCATAGTTGTAAAGCAGGCATTAAGCCTGAGGGAAATTTCTCTCTGTCTATAGTTATTGTTAATTTGATAATTAATAGTCAATTCCCTGTACATAAATATATCATATCCTGATTGTTTTCATAAATTTGCAATAGAACTTAATTACATAGTGGTTGGGGGTGGTACAAATTTGTAAATATTAATTTTAATAAATAATTTTATAAACAATTAATACTGCCTCAAATTAATTTCTCACCTCCCCCTATAGGGGAGGAATAAGAGAAAACCCCCTCCGCAACAGAAACTAGTGATGTAATCTAATTAACCAAGTACATTTATTATTTATTTCTTCAAAGAAGGCACTAACTTAAAGTACTAGTTAAGAAGAAGCAAACAGAATTTATTTCATTAAGAATCACCACCACTATAAGACCTGCTTTCTAAATAAAGTGGTGGGGTTGGTTTTGTTCAGTTATTTTTGCCCAGTGTAATGAATCTATTCCTTTTGCTTTCAGATAGGTAGCAAAGTGGAAATTCATTGTATATCATGAAAACAGGGAGAATTTTTTTCCACAAAATCAAAATTTCAAATGTCAATGCATGTCTTTTGTTATGGCATTGCCCATTGAAGTGTGGTATTTGATTTTTTTTTAATCAACAAGAATAAAAGCACTCTTTCATCTATCCCTGCGCTAGCAGAGAAAGTAGAAGGTGAATTGTAGAAGGGAAGAGTTAAAACTACCTGGAACAGATCAGTACCATTCATAACATATTAACCTAATATCTCTTTTATTATTTCAAACTACAGTATCTCATGCAGAAGGCTGAAGTCATGGATAAGTAAGCAAGGTAACCCATCTTTGAAGTCCCTATAATGGCATGTTTGAAGTTATATTATCAAAACACCATGACTTTTTAAATTCAGGTTCTTTTAAGCATGGACAAATCTATCATATTATGACAAACGATGATTCTACAAGAAGCATTACATAAATATATTTAGAATTGTGATGGTTTGGGGGTTACCCCGCCCCCCCCACACTTTTGAATTTACCCCAGCTAACTCAGACGGACCCTGGGAATATAGATGAAGCAATTTATTTACAGCTAGCAGAATTTACAAGCAGCTATTTACAATATATACAGAAATATACAAAAGGATAAACAATATAAAAGCACAACTCCCCTCCCAGAAACCTGAGTCCCCAGGAGGGGCTTCCAAACCACCCCAACACCTCCCCCCGACCCTCTCAACCTTACCCCAGTTCTCAGGAAGAAAAGAGGTGCAGCCAAGAGGTTAGGGAGCAAGGTTAGTAGGAGCAAGGTTAATGAGATGTGTCTCGGTCCAAGGCAAAAGCAAGAGAGAGAGACAAAATGGAGAAAGTTTACTTCTTCTTCCCAGAGTTCTCAGCGTGACTGTGAGAGAAGTTGACATCAATTGTTTTCATTTCACTGCCCGTTATCTAGTTCTTTTACCAAAACATTCTAGCTTGCTTCAAACTAGCACAAGAATTAACATTACTGCCTAACCTGGAAACAAATGATACCTCTAACCTAAAGAACATACTTGCTTTTCCTAGTTTACACTAACTGTGGCCTTGAAGGCATTAGCAGCTGACTCCCACAGCTACAGCAGAGTATTCAATGTGAAATAATCTGGACTGGTGTCCAGCCAACATTGCTGGTTTTTAGTGGATACTTCTTCCCTTCTCAGCACTGGCATCAGGCCATCTACTCTGGGTACCTCCTAGTCCTTTCCTTTGTTAGGATTACAAGATGTCTGAGCTTAGTTAACCATTACCTACTCCTTTTTCTGTATGCAAATTTTGTGTAAGTAGAATGCAGAGACATTGGACTGAACGTTCCAGGCATTTGGTTCTTTAGTTCAAGGGCCAACTCAGACCAGTCTGCCCAACTGCATGAACATCTGTCACGGTTACTGTGCATAGGCAAAAAAATGTTGCCAGTCATGTACAGCATACTTGGTCTGTGCAAGTGTGACAAACACCATGTGCAGATGAAATTTGCTGTAGGTGCTCAGGCCATCAGTCAAGAGTGTGAGCTGCGGGTCTGGGATATCTCACACCCATCACGAGTGCCTATTTCCCCTGCCTCTGCCTTCTCTTCCTCAATAAGCATCGTTCTCTCTACACCTTATGAGGACACAGAGACTTACTACAACACTTGCCCCATCTTGTCGCCCATATTCTCTGTTTAGACTGCAACATTCTCAACAAAGAGACTGTCGCCCGAGTCTCTTCTCAGTACAGGGATGTCTGCTGTTCCCAGCTACTACAGTGCTGCAGTCCTCTTGGCAGCATTAGCTGCGGGCAGCAATTTCTCCACCCAGGATACACTGTGATTCTGCGAAGCTGAAAACAAACCGCGTACATAAAGCGGTTTAAGTGAGAGCAGTAGCAGCCTTTCACTTGCCTGGCAGAGCGAGGGGCACAGGCCCCTCGCCACTCAGACACTGCTCCCGTCTTGGAAGAACCTCATCGGCGCGGGCAGACAGCACCGCCGCGTTTCGTCCGTCGACAGCCAAAGCATTGCAGGGTCGGACACCTGCAAATAGCAGGGATGCTTGGCAAGGAAAAGCCTTTCCGCAATTTAAACATTATGACCTGATAAATACTTAAAAAAAAAAAAAAAAAAAAAAAAAAAAAAAGCGCAAAGCTACAGCGAAGTTAGTTAATTAATAACCCTTTACGAGCAAAGGATAAAACAGCTTCCACAGGACCGCAGCACGCACGACAATTAGCCTGTGCTGCTCCGGCTGCAGGCAGCGAAGGCAGAGCCGGGTATCATCGGGACAGGACCGCAGGGCCGAACCGCAAAGTTGAAGACCGCAGGGTCAGGGAGCAGAGCAGGCTGCTTCAGCACAAGGAGCAGCTGCGGGAAGAGAGCGGGGCACACGGCACCTGCGTACCGCGTTCCCGGAGATGGGACGCGGCAAGGGGCTGTCGAGCAGCCTGTCACGGCCGCAGCGCCGGGACTGGTCGAGTCAGTTCCTCCGCCGCCTCGTCCCGCAGCGGCCGCCTAGGCGCCGGCCCTGCCCTCCCTGTTGCTCGCGGGCGGGCCCGCACATGCTTCCCGCGGCCGAGGGCGGACCGAGACGGTCGCGGAGTGCAGTCCCGCCTCGCCGCGCACAGAGGTGGACCGGGCCGCTGCGCCGCGACAGGACGAAAGGGAATCGGAGTGACCAAGGAGCTCGACATGGTGGCGGTGGTGGTGATGGGAGTGAGCGGCTCGGGGAAGTAGGTACCGGGCAGGCGGCGGAGCGGAGCAGCGCCGGGAGTCCGGCGTCTGGCCTCGCTGTGGGGCTACGGCTCGGCTTTGGCAGAAGCTGCTGGAGGCCGCCCGAGCAGGGGTCCTTGCCCAAGGGCGGGAGCGATTGTAACCCTCTCTCTATGCTTCCCCACAGGACCACCGTTGGATCACGGCTGGCAGCGAAGGTACGGCAGCGTTACGCCTGTGTCAGCGTTGCTCAGTAGGTAGCCTCCCGCCCTGCGCTGCGTAGCCTGCAGCTGACGGGCAGCAAGCTCCGCTTCACTGCTGCAGCAAGCTCGGCTTCACTGCTGCAGCTCGGCAGCGTGGCCTGCCAGTCCCCTGAGCCCCGGGTTCAGCTGCCTGTCAGCAGCGCCATGTAGCCTCCGCCGTCTTCAGCGCAGCGCCATGATGCGTCAGCTGTTGGTGCTGCTCAGCGGACTTTGTAATTTTTACTAATTACCATGGCATAAATGGTGAATCATGCTGTGGTGCAAGAGGCCTGTGATTCCTTGGGTGTCGTCGTTGTAAACTCTGGGGTCCTTATTAGCTCACATACTTGACTGAATGATCCATAGTTGTTTGTGTTGGTTTGGTTTTTTTTCTTAGCTCGGATGGAAATTCTATGACGCTGATGATTATCATTCACCAGAAAACAGAAAGAAGATGGCAGAAGGAATACCACTGAACGATGAGGTACAAATCCTAAAAGGACAGGCGTTGTTTTGTTTATCTTTGTAACCTCTGGCACATTGCGTTAAAGTAGACTACTTTGTATAAGCATAGGTGGAATGTGTAGGTCTCCAGTTGGTTAAAGAGAAGTTTCTCGTGTTACAAGGGATTCTGCATTTAAAAAAAAAAAAAAAAAAAAAAAAAAAGTATCAGTTTATCTAGGTGCAGTCACAATGGCTTTAATGCCAGTTCAGGATTTGTCAGAAATCTTGCCCTCTATGTCAATGAATGGAGTCGCAGCTTTAGATTGCACACTGCTTCTTTAAATATCTGAAGGCAGACAAGTACTAAATGTACTTCAGTGCATTTCATCACTTTCATTTACTGCAGTGATTACTCCATAGTCTCCTGGTTTATAAGCATCCATCCTGTTTGGCCTAAACAGATAAAAGTGATCAGGGTTAGTTTTACAGCACTTACAAATTCAGATACTTGAGTAAATTACGAAAGTTACAAGATGACGCCTCTTGAACTTTTCCTGGGAACTCTCTGAAAACAAAGCTAAACTACGGAGTTCTTTAAAGCACTTGCTATAGATTGAAAAACATGTTCCAGATTCTTGTTAAAACCTTTATAATCTTTCACTAGCGGCTGAAGGTTCATATCAGTCAGCATGCTGTCTAAAGCAGCGCTGCACAACTGAATAACTAAACTATTGGTATATGGTGCCCTTCAAGAGTGAAGCATCTCTTCTGAAACACCACAGATACAAAATTGCAAGGGCCATCTTGAACGCCAGTGGGAAGTTATTCTGTAATGACAATAACAAGAAGTTGTGTTTATTTGTCTGCATTTTGTTGTGTTGTACTCATCCAGCAGTAAGAGCACTGAAAGATTAAATGGGAGCAATTGTTTAGTGCTTAATAAGTAAACAAGTGTGTGGGAGCTTAAAACTTAAAGTAAGATTATATAATAAGAATCTGACCCATCACGTTGTACTTGTCTAACTACTGAGCAACAATGTTGCAAAATCGTGAGTATGATTACCTTTATTTGTGATTGCTGATGACAAGCAATACCTTGTTGTGATTTTAAGCTGAGCACAGCTGAGCCCAAGTGGCTGCTCACGCAACTGCTCCCTCACTTTCCTGGTAAAATGGGAAGCAGAAATTGAGAGAAAAATGTTAAACCTTGCAGGCAGTGTAAACACTTGATCCTCCTCTTACTCTATACCATTGGTGTCATGCCCAGAAGAGGTATTTAACAATATTATGTGGTTTAACTCAGTGGCTGTTCTCATGCAAAATTAGATTGTTTCGTGATACACAGACTGCTCCATCTTCCCACATCACCAGCCTCATCGGCCAAGGTCCTCGAGTAAAAGCAATCCCATGGATGGGTTTGCCTTTGCCTGAAACACAACTAATCCAGACCATCTTCCTTAATACATTCTTCCTGTGCACTACAGGGACTTTAATCTCTTTCTGCCATATGTGGGAGTTTGGACTGGGCAGGGCCAGCTTGACTGGTGAATCCTTTAGTGTCGACTAACCAGGTGGTTTGTGCCAAATGCTTGTCCCTATTTTTTAAGGTTCTAGCACAGTTGTTATCAGCATAGTTTTTAGCAGTACACTGTAGCATTTGATCTTCGCAACAGCTGTGTGTGTGGTAGGAGATGTGATACACCCACTCAGTGCCATGGTCTTTGGCCCAGGAGTCCATGAGGCTGTTTTGAAAATGAGTTGTGTTGTCTGACTCGATTGCCATGTTGCCATAAGTTTTGCTTTTCAGGGCCCAGGGTGATGTTCTGGGCAGTGGCATGGGGCACAGAGTATGTGTCCAGGTTGCTTCCACCATTGTAAGCACATGGTGTATGCTTTGATGGGTTTGTGCAAATGTGATGTAGTCAATCCACCATATTTATATGTTAGCCATCACCCTCCATAAAACAAAGGCTTTAACCCCTTGGCTTACTAGATCACAGCACATTGCACATTAATGGATAAGCCATGTAATAGTGTCCACAGTCAAGTTCACTCCTTGATTTTATGCCCATCTATATGTTGCATGTCTTCCTTGGTGATCTGAGGTGTCGTGGGTCCACCAAGCTATTCAACCTTACATTACCCAATTCAAACGTGCTCCATCCACTCCAATCTTAGCACCCTGATCCACCTGCTGATTGTTTTGGTGTTCTTCAGTGCCTGACTCTTGAGTACATGGGCGTCTGTGTGACATACTTCCACCACCAGGTTCTCTACCCAGGCAGCAATATCTTGCCATAATTCAGCAGCTCAGGTGGGTTTACCTCTGTGCTGCCAGTTGCTTTCTTCCATTGCTGTAACCACCTCTACAGGGCATTTACCAGCATCCATAGAGACAGAGCACTGGCCGTCTTCCCTGCTCAGCAGAATCATGGAATCAGTCAGGGTTGGAAGGGACCACAAAGATCATCTAGTTCCAATCCGCCTGCCATGGGCATGGACACCCTTCCCTAGATCAGGCTGGCCAGAGCCTCATCCAGCCTGGCCTTAAACACCTCCAGGGACGGGGCCTCAACCACCTCCCTGAGCAACCCATTCCAGGCTCTCACCAGTCTCATGCTGAACAACTTCCTCCTCATGTCTAATCTGAATCTACCCACCTCCATCTTTGCTCCATTCCCTCTAGTCCTGTCACTCCCTGATATCCTAAAAAGTCCCACAGCAGTTTTTTTTGTAGGCCCTTTTCAGGTACTGGAAGGCCACAAGAAGGTCACCTCAGAGCCTCTTCTTCTCTAGACGGCACAGCCCCAACTCTTTCAGTCTGTCCTCATAGGAGAGGTGCTCCAGCCCTCTGATCATCCCAGTGGCCCTTTTCTGGACACATTCCAACATGTCCACATCCCTCTTGTAATAGGAGCTCCAGAACTGGATGCAGTACTCTGGGTGGGGTCTCACCAGAGCAGAGGGGGAGAATCACCTCCCTCGACCTGCTGGCCACACTTCTCCTGCTGCAGCCCAGGCTCTGGTTGGCTTTCTGGGCTACAAGTGCACACTGCTGGCTCATGTTGAGCTTCTTGTCCACCAGCACTCCCAGGTCCCTCTCCTTAGGGCTGCTCTCCAGCCAGTCACTGCCTTGTATTTGTGCTTGGGATTGCCTCAATCCAGATTCAGGACCTTGCACCTGGTCTTGTTGAACACTGTGAGATTGGCTTGTGCCCACCTCTCCAGCCTGTCCGTATCCCTCTGGATGGCATCCCTTCCTTCCAGTGTGTCTGCTGCACCACACAGCTTGGTGTTGTCATCAAACTTGCTGAGGGTGCACTCAATGCCTCTGTCCATGTCACTGACAAAGATGTTGAACAAGACTGATCCCAGGGCTGATCCCTGAGGAACTCCACTTGTCACTGGCCTCCACTTGGACATGGACCCATTGACAGCCACTCTTTGGGTGAGGCCATCAAGCCATTTCTTTATTCATCTAGTGGTCCAACCATCAAACTCATGTTTAACCAGCTTGGAGACCAGGATGTGGTGTGGGACAGTGTCAAAGGCCTTGCTCAGGCTTTCACCTCCACAAACTGACTCCATTCAACTTTTCTTTCATCTGATTTGGTGACTTGTCATGTAGGACTCTATGTAACAGTCTTCCCCTTTCAGTGTTTTCCCACCATGTGACAGGGCCCATCAGTGAACCATGCATATTGCTTCTCACTATCTGGCAATTTCTTATGGTGGAGCCTCCTCAGGGTGGGTTACCTCTCCCTCCTCTGGAGACATCCTAAAGTTTTTGCCTTCTAGCCAGTTTATGATCACTGCCAGGATTTTTATGAGGCTAGGGCTCCCAATTCATGTCCACTGTGTTACCAGTTCAACCTACTTATTCCTTGTGGCATCACTTGTTTGACGAGTAGAGGACACCCTTCCTTTGAACATCCAGCCCAGCACTGGCAGTCAGGTGCCAGAAGGAGCTGTGATTCAGTACCAAACACTTCCAAGGCTGCTTAAACTTTGTATGCTGCTGGTATCTCTTTTTCAGCTGGAGTATAGTTGTCCTTGGATCATTTGTATCTCTGACTCCAAAATCCTAGCACCAGCCTTGGGACTCCTTGGGTGCTCTCTGCCAAAGTCTCTGGGTAGGGTGTTTTTAACATCTTGTCCTCCTTGGACTGGCCAAAGACCTTTGCATGCACAGTCTCCTGTTTTGTTTGTTTAAAGATCTGTTGCTGCTTAGCACCCCGTTGAAAATCCATCTTCAGGGTCACTTGTTAGAGAGAGCTTACAATCAGACTGTAGTCTGGGGTATGCATCCTCCATAAGTCCACAACACCAAAGCAAGCCAGGGTTTCCTTTTTTATTGATGAGTGGAGACAGAGCTTCAGAGTATACTGGATGCCCCTCCAACTGAAAGCAAACTGTAATGTGCACTCTGGTGCTCTAGGAATAGAGCAGAATGCAACAGAGAGGTTGAGGGAACTGGGCCTGTTTAGCCTGGAGAAGAGGAGGCTCAGGGATGACCTGACTGCTGTCTACAACTACCTGAAGGGACATTGTAGCCAGGTGGGGGTTGGCCTCTTCTCCCAGGTAACCAGCAATAGAACAAGGGGACACAGTCTCAAGTTGTGCCAGGGTAGGTATAGGCTGGATGTTAGGAAGAAGTTTTTCACAGAGAGAGTGATTTCCCATTGGAATGGGCTGCCCAGGGAGGTGGTGGAGGCACCGTCCCTGGGGGTCTTCAAGAAAAGACTGGATGAGGCACTCAGTGACATGGTCTAGTTGACTGGCTAGGGCTGGGTGATAGGTTGGACTCGATGATCTTGGAGGTCTCTTCCAACCTGGTTGATTCTATGATTCTATGATTCTAACAGTGATGTCAGCTCTGGCTTACCACTTGGTTACCTTTGACTTCAGTTATATTGAATCTCCAGCATGTCCTGCACAGAAGCACTCATCACTGGCATAACTTCATTCAGGCCATATTAGTCTTTTGCACTGCCCATAGGGGGCTGCTGAAGTGTCAGAGGGTTTTACTGATCACCCCTTGGCTCTCCAGGTGATGAATCAGTTTATGGATGGAAATCAGGGAGTCTCAGTTGTTGCAATATTGCCACCTGTGCACTATTGGGGTTGCAATTGGCACCTGCTGTTCCTTAGCCCTTGTCAACCCAATCACTGGAGGGTCCTCCAAGAGACTGGGTGAGATGGACAACCATTTATTTCCTTCTGTTTCCAGAGCAGCTATACCAAACATCCTTCTGGGTCCTTGAAATACCCTCTCCTGAGGCCATCTGTGCCAAGGGAGCATGGGGCCTCTGAGCCAGTCACAGTGAGGTGTTTATGCCACTCATTCCCAGTTATGCTCGCTTCAGCTTCTGACAGGCTCAGCTGCTGGGATCCTCCTGTCATCCCAGAAATACAGATGGGTTCTGACCCTCTGTATCTTGGTAGCATTAGGGTACACTGTGTACCAGTATCTCCCAAAGCCTTCTTTTCCTCTTGAGGGCACTGACTAGTGGTCCAAAGGGCTTGAGAGGCCTGGACAAGAGCTCAGCACATCACAGTTATGTGTATCTCTTGGGGTTCGGCAGTCTGATAACATACTTTCTCCAAATATTTTACTAGTTGAGCAGGTGAAATTGTAAACACTGGAGGTGACTTCTGACCTAAGCACTTGGCCATACTCTTCACACAGCTTGGCACTCATAATTATTGTGCCCTGGGGTATATCTCTGGGTGGTATTCTTCAGAAAGTTTTGTGTAACCCTGAACAAGACCTGGAACCTGTGCAGGAGACACAGCAGCAAAAGCATGCTGGCATGGTCACCCTGAGGATATTAAACATTCTCAAAAGCTGAGAAAGTCTCGTCCCCTGCCTCACACATAAATGGGCCGGGACTGCTAATGAACAAAAGTGCAGCATCCAAATACCAGGTTAACACCATGACCAGTGCTCTACCAACACTGGCTTGAGGCTGATTGCAATATTTTAATGAGAGAAATTAGATCATTGGTTGTGAAAAGAAAATGATGATGATGTCTGTGTCATTCACTGGTTTGCTGAGAGGGTTAAGAAGTCAAAACATAAACAATGTCCTCTCACTTTGTCCTGGGACACTGCCCTATTCATTTCTCTGTCTGATCTGTGTTGTTAGATCTAATTACTTCCTGTTATCCTCTGTCTGCTTTGATATCTCACCTCTAACCTTGGCAAATAACATGTAAGCTTTGCTGGCTGCTGTTGGCTGCTGCTGGTTTCTTCATCGTTTATGTTTGTCCATCTGAGATAGAGGGGGAGGATGGAACAGAGGGGCTAACTTTGAGCCCTTCTGGGCAGTTATCTTTGTCCAGGAGGGAATTTGGATTTCTGTATTATTTTCAAGGTGTATATAGTTGTGAATTCTTATATATATTGTGTATATATGCTCGTAAATGTTATCATGCTGTAAATACAGCTTCATCTTACTTCCAAACTGTCTGAGTTAGTCTAGGAAATTTCAAGTAGTGGGGAGGGAAGGTTTCTAATCCACTGCAACAGTACCCAATACAGCAGTAGGATAGACCTGATCCCTTTTCCCAAGATGATAAACATCACCACAGGGAATATACCTGCGGCACATAAGGATTTATGTAATACCACCCTGCTCACGTATGGGTCCACATTGTGACCAGGGACTATTTAATTAAGGTAAAAAGTGCACATAACAAGTTCTTTTAACAGGCTTTGGTCATACATTTTGTTATCTCAACTCTTCATACCCCATGTTGGGCACCAAACAATGACTGTCATGGTCTTAAACCCAGCCGAAGCCAAGCCCCATAGGGCAGCTCGCAGAACTGCCCTGCCTTTGCATAAGAAGGAGAAAACTGGAACAAAAGGAGATAACAGGAGTGTAATAGAATAATATAAAGAACAAAATAAGAACTGGAGTAACAACAGTAGTCAAGAAAAATGTAATATATAAAATGAGTAATACAAAATGCAGCAGTCACCCTATGATGTCCATGTCAAAACCCACCAAAACACACCCCAGATAACTGCCTTCTCTGCCTACACATCCATCCCTGTTTATACAGTGGGCATGACAGTTGTATGGTGTCACATACCCCACTGGCTGGCTCAGTTGTGCTATCCTGGATTTGGTCCCTCCCAACCTTTTGTGAAGAAAATTAACCCTATCTTAGCTGAACCCAGGACCATATAGTAATGCACATTAGAATTGTATAATAGAAGCAATAGAGAAGTTACTGTCATTCAAAGCTTTACAAGCTTCATGCTTGCTAATTCTAACAGTTGCTTTTAGGTATCTGTAATATAATCATGTAATCATAGAACGTTAGGAAGAAATGGGATGTCTGGAAGGGATGTCCAGAGATAATCTGGTCCAACACCCTTGCCAAATCAGGATCACCTAGGGCAGGCCACACAGGAACACTTCCACGTTGGCTTTGAAAGTCTTCAGAGAAAGACTCACAACCCTTGTTGGTAGCTTGTTCTTGTCACTCTTACAGTAAAGAAGTTTTTCCTCATGTTGAGGTGAAACTTACTGTGTTCTAGCTGATAGCCATTTTCCCTTGTCCTATTACTGGGTGCCACTGAAAAGAGCCTGTCCCCTTCCTCTTGATACCCACTCATCAGATATTTATAGACATTAATAAGATCCCTTCTCAGCCTTCTCCAAACAGTTACAGTAAAAACGACTGCTCTGCTAAAAACATCTTATTGATAATATGGTTAGCACTTCTCATAAGACTTCAGACAGTGGTAGAAAATCTGCATCAGGAAGAAAGAATCAAAACTGAACTTGGTCTACATTTTAATGCTACTTTTCACCTCTAGCCAAATGCTCTAGATCTTAGAAACAATAGTTTAAAATCAATTTCATAAACAGCTTTGAAATACCTTGTTTTCTTTCTAGGACAGAATTCCCTGGCTTTGTGCATTGCATGATATACTAAGAAGGTAAGATAACATCTAGCTTTAAGGAGTTTGGGCTAAACCCAAGAAAATTACCAAAACTATTTTTCCCCACTGCCTTCTAAGACATCAATAGTAGGTAGTAAACCATTCTGCTTTTGCTAACCTGATCTGTATAATCCCTGAATAATAGTGTTGGGCACAATTGTTGCCAATGATAGTTGTTTTTCTGCTATTTATATGAACATAATTCAAGGATCCATTTTTGTAGTAAGCCTGACTTGAGCTACGAAAGATGCCAGTAAGGACAGAGGGATAAAAGCTTGTAAAATGCTTTTGAGTAACATACAGTTTCAAGTTTGCAAGACAGTATCTGTCATAGCATCCTCATAGAGAAGCTGATAGAGGATAAGGCTGGATGAGCAGACAGCGAGGTGAATAGAAAAATGGCTGTACAGTCAGGCACAGAGGGCAGAGATCAGTGGCATGAAGTCTAGCTGGAGACAAGTAACTAATGGTGTACCACAGGGATCAGTACTGAGTCCCATCCTGTTTAACATCTTCGTTAGTGATCTGGATGATGGGGCAGACTGTACCCTCAGCAAGTTTGCAAATGATAGCAGATAACAAATGTCAAGTGTCCTTGTGGCCAAGAAGGCACACAGTATTCTGGGGCACATTAGCAAAGAGTATGGCCAGCAGGTTGAGGGAGATTGCCTTCTATTCTGCCCTGGTGAGTCTGCACCTGGAGCACTCTGTCCAGTTCTGGCCTTCTCAGTTCAAGGGGGACAGAGTCCAGCAGAATGACTGGAGTTCTGAAGCATCTTTCTTATGAGGACAGGCTGAGAGACCTGTGTCCTTTCAGCCTGGAAAGCACTGAGAGGACACCTTAGAAATGCATATAAACATCTAAAGGGATAGTGTCAAGATGATGGGGCTGGGTTCTTTTCAGTGGTAGCCAACAAAAGGACAAGAGGCAGTGGGAAAAAAACTAGAAACTTCCTTACTTTGAGAGTGATGAAGCACTGAAAAAGGCTGCCCAGAGTGATTGTGGAGCCTCTTTTTCTGGAGACTACCTACCTGGAAGTGGTCCTGTGCAACCTTCTGTAGGCATACCTGCATTAGCAGGGGTTTGGACTAGATGATCACCAGATCTCCTTTCCAATGCTCACAAACCAGGAGGAGTGGCTGATTTAGAGGGACCCTGACAGACTGTACAAATAGGCTCATGCAGGTTAAGTGGAAAGTCTTCCCTGTGGTGGGGAACAAGGGGCACACGCTTGAAAAGTAGCTTTGCAGACAAGGACCTGCAGGAGGTTTTGGTGGACACCAACGTCTAACATGAGTGAGCAATGTGCCTTTGTGTCTGAGCAGGACAGCAATATCCTGGGCTGCATTAGAGAAAGCACTGCCAGTCAGTGAACTGGGAATGATCCTTCACCCCCTCTTCAGTGCAATGAGGCCATATCTGAGGTACAGCATCCAGGTCTGGGCTCCCTGTTATGAAACAGACATAGACACAATGGAGAGCATCCAACAAAGGGCCATGTAAACAATGATGGGACTGGAGCATCTCTCAAACAAGGAAAGGATGAAGAACAGAGACTGTTTATCCTGACTCTATACAGTGGCTCTTACTTACTTGTGATTGTGGATTCTTTGGAGCGTGTGTTCATCCTCTGAGATGTTTGTCTGGACTATAACATGCTGCATCCATTGCTTTATGTTACCTGATTGTCCAAGGCCACTGCTGAGCTCCAGAAACTCTGAAATAGGCAAGTATACTTTAAAAGAGCCCAATGCAAGTGCTTGATTACAAGTACTTATAAGTAGCTGAGGATGGCACTGGTTCACCTAGGTGATAATAGGAGTTACATATTCTTAATTCCCTGTGAAGCAAAATCTGATAAACATATCATGATTTTTAAATGGGTTTATACCAAATTTGAGTTTCAGTGACTCCTCACAGAACAGCTAATCTGACATCACATTCAAGTGACATCTTTACCTGCAGTGTTTCAAAATCCTGTCAAAATCACAAAAAAATGCTGCTGCTCCTGAGGGTACAGGGTTTGTCTCCTTTGCTTAGCAGAACTAAGAAGCCTATTTGTTATGCTATGTTGAAGTGGTTTTTATTTGGGTGTTTGTGGTTTGTTTTGTTTTGTTTTGTTTTGTTTTGTTTTTGCTTTTCGATAGAGAAGACTTATCTGGACAACATACAGTTCTGGCCTGTTCTGCACTGAGGAAAATGTACAGACGTATATTAGTTTGTGGAGCATCTGGAATTGAAAGCAATCAGCCAGAGCAACCAGGAGAAAACACAGCACTGAAGATCCTCTTTGTACACTTGGATGGGCCTATAGACGTCATTGCTAGTCGCCTGGAAAAAAGGAGAGGACATTTTATGCCACCTGAACTTCTCAGGTCACAGTTTGATACCCTGGAACCTCCTAGTGCACCAGAAAACTTTATTACTGTCAGTCTAGAAAGATCTCTCCCTGAAATAGTGCTGGAGATTGAAAGAGCCATTTGTCAGCGTGAGGCTTCTCTGAGTGAGATTCTGGACTAGATATACATCCATTCCCTTCCGGATCCCAAGGGTATGGAAGAGCAATTTAATTATTTGACTGATTATTAAATCAAAACAATTTTGTTTTCCTGATACTTAAATGGATGCAGTACTTTGAGCAGCTTTAGGACTCCTGCTGTCTTTATCATAACTCTGTAAAACACACATAAGGTGATTTTTTTTTAATTGACAATTTTTAAAATCCTTAAGAGTTTGTTTTTGGAAATGCTGCCAAGGGTCACACACAGTACTCTGTTTCCTTCATTGTCATTTTTGATTTGTCAAACATGGATATGGGCACATCTGCTATTAAGTGATTAAATAATTTATAGCTTTGTTAGCAACAACAGATTTGTTTTTTCTAGAAGTACAAGAGGCAGGAACATGCACGATGAAGTTCTGGTACTACTAGTGTCAGATTGCAGTTGTGTGTGGTTGTGTCCTTGCTAACCTCAACAGAGCACTGGTGGCATTGTGAGGGCTTTTGTGAATTCCTACTGTATGCATTGAACACTAACCTGAAGAACATGAGAAAAAAGGTAGTGGAGGTGAGGCAATATTCAAGATATAATCATATGGAAACCTTTAGAAATAAAGTGGCAGCTCTTGGCTCTGAATTTGCATCTTTCATGGCCAAAACGTACCCATTAATGAAGTGCAGTGGAGAGTGAGTCAGCATGTGATCTGTGGCACATGGACGAGTGGTAGGCATTTCTTCCCTTTATAAAAGCTAACTTTTTCACAGTGGGATCTTCTCCTTCACTTTTTCTGGTGCAATTTAGTCTTCCACCTCAGCCCGTGACTGGTCCAATAGATGTTTACAGACAGGTGTTCCTACAATTGCTTTAAAGATTAAGATCAAACTATTTCTAATAAATTTTTTCACTTTGTTTGGGTTTTTTGGGTTTGTTTTTTTTTGGTGATCAGAAAATTGCAGCTATCCAGTATGTTACCTAACTCACAGAACTTCAGGATAAAATCTTTTTTGTCATTGCCAAAGTGGTTTTAAAATTTATTTATGCCATGTTACACAGGAGTTGCCTTTTTGGCTTAACTGCAGATAGTTTCTGCAAGAATGATCTGAGTCATGTGTCAGTGGAGTCCCTCCCATGTTGCTGTTGCACATGAATTATTTTTAATTTGTCTTTCAAGTTTGTTTCTAGGTTGATGGATAAACTTCTTTAGCAGCAAAACTTATGTTTCAACACATCTTTGGTGTTACCTGGATAACTAACTGAAAAGTGCACCTTGGTTCTTATTTTGCAAGAGTAGGCTTTTATGGTTTACTCGACAAACTATTATGCATAGATCAGTGCATTAAACAGGCATTATCTGACTGAAAGTGGGCATTTTTAGGTGCATAATTGGGAGTATGGACATCAACACACCCACCTAGTTAGTGGTCTTCTGTTTGAGACCTGGAGGGAGAACAATCACCACTTTCAGTCTGCTACTGTACATTACAGAGGTACTAGAAAAAACTTTGCTCAGTTTAGACTGTTTTATTCTGAGAGCCAAGGTATAAGCTTAAGACTCAGGCAAAGTTAAATATGAGAGACAGCCAAATCTGGCCAATTCTTCAATACTAAGCACACCTTCAGACCATGTGTCTCTTCAGAACTCCCGAGTTCAGTAGTAATGACAACCAGTAGCAATGGCACCCTCTTGTGGAGCCTCTGCTTTTAGTATTTTCCCAGCACACAAGTGTGTTTACAAACGCTTTTCTATTATATTCATTATTAGATATAAATTTATGCTTCCATTTTCAAGACACATTGAAACTAGACTAGACACTGTGCAGTGATGGAAAACCAGCTGACACAGTCAGCTATGCGCAAAAGCATTGCTCAGCATTTACAGGTGTGAGTTCTGAGAACAGTGGACTATAATTTTCAGACCTTGCAAGTATTTGTAGCATGCTGACAGAACGGCTGGCACTAACAAAGAAACGTGCTCAATACTTAACAGTCATTCCTTTAGGGAAGTTTCTGTAAGCACCTCAGCATTTGGAAGTCTTTTTCCAAACAAAATGCTCTGTTCTTGCTTATGGGCAGTTCGGGATTCTTCAGATTACACTGGGTAATTTCCACTCTGCTCTCTTGACAAGAGCATTTCCTTCCCTTAGCCTTTTAATGTATTTGCTTCCTGCATTACTTCAAGACAAATGAAGTATTTGGATGGATGAGATTTGTTGTTGGGGGCTCATAGGCCTGAAAATAGGCTTAAATACGCCTTGCCTTGCCTGGACATGTTTTTCTGCCCAAATCAGAGGTAAACACGTTAAATGGATAAAGGGGGCACAATAGGCCTGGTGCCATAAAGTCTGGCCTGCCCAGGGTCCAGGTTGTGTAATGTGTTTGTGTAACGTGGTTGTATAAGTCCACACACCCAGCTCATGTTTACCGGGTGCTAGGCCCATGCTATCCCCATATCTGGGAGGTCCAGGCTTGTGGATTTTGCCTGTTATGGTAAGGTTGGCTAACTGCCAACCTGATTGGTCATTCTAGTGGCCAATGGGCCATTAATCTTTGACCACATTAACAGAGGTACCCAGGTAAACAAAGTGCTTAGACTCACCCGCACTGCTTTTTGTTTATGCCTGCCTGCCTGAAGCCTCACCTGCAGTGCATCTACTTTATTCTATGGAGACAGAGTCTCCCATGGGCTTCCAGGCAGCTGGGCACACCTGCACACCACTGTGGTGAGTTACCAGGACTAGATCCTGTATTGCCTGCCTTTGCAGAGCCCAGTCTCCTGTGCAGCTACACACCCTATTGCATGCCTGCTGCCTTATTACTGCCTGGTGCGCACCACTGCTGCAAAGTTACCAGGAGCAGACCCACTTGTCTGCACGCAATCAACCTGTGTGGTCAGCATGGGACTGTGCTGAGACTGCACAGCATCGTACGCCTTCTGCGCCTGAAGGTCCTGGACAGAGCATCCAGAAGAATCCAGGATAATAGGGTCAGAGACTGTCACTTCCCCAGAAGCTGGGAAGAGTCTCCCTTCCCCTGAAGCCAGGAGGATTCCAGCCTCAACCTCCATGGGCAAAGTTTCCCTGAAGATTGGGCACTTGTAATAGGCTGTGATGTAGCCCTGGAGGGTGGCTGGTAATTAATCAGAATTTGTGAGTAAATGCTTTAATGCCTCCGTAATTTCTATTGCTTCCTGCCATAGAGCAGAAAGAGCTTCAGCCCACCTGCTGGGCAAGCAGCATATTGACCCCAAGCGGTACTTGCCACGGGGAAACTGTTTGCTAGTTATTAAGAAGTTACTGTTTGATATTATTCCCAGAATGTCTTTCATAACCATGTAAGAACAAATATTAATATAAAAATACAGTGGTTGGGGGTGTCGAGAGTTCAGAATATTGAAGTTAATAAATTATGTATTTTTATAGAATATCATCTCGCACCAGTTAATTTCTCCCCTCTGCCACAACTGGTGTAGGTGACAGAATCCCCTCTGCGACAAGGTTACTGGGAGGTTGTGGTTCAGAATTAAGGGCAGGGACGGGTGATGTGAGCCAGAGATTTAACCACCCTGGTATCTGTTAGAGAGGCAACACAAACACAGCAGTGCACAAGTAATCTATGAGCACATTGATGACCATATCCCTCTCCAGGTGGTTGTGGAGCCAACAAGGAAATGTGCTGTGCTGGAAGTGTGCTCACCAAGGGCAGCTGGTATGGAATGTGAAACTCAAGGGCAGCCTTGGCTGCACTAACCAAAAAGTGGAGGAGCTCAGGATCTGTAAGGCAACAGGGAAGGTGTGCAGCAGGCTCACTATCCTGGACTTCAAAATTGCAGACATTGGCCTCTGCATAGATCTGCTACATGTAGTAACATGAGATAAAGTCCTGCAGGGAAAAGTAACACAAGAAAACTGATTAATATTCAAGGATTCCTTCTCAAAGCCTGTTGTGAAGGGTTGCAAAGCCTTTTTGCAAAGCCCTCATTTATACAAAATTGTGGCTCAAATGAACCAGCCATCGCGAAGTCAAAGCATTGCTTTCATCTGCTTGTATGACGACAGCCGCTGTCCCAGCAGCCGTTACAGCCTCTGGGAAGATTTCTCCCCCAGAAGGGCAGAAACTGTAAACATAGGGTATTGTTTTGGAAAAAAGGCCTTGGTTCTCAGACTTTATGAGGACCCTACGCACACCTGCTGGGGGCTGACCCTTGGGTGGTACCACAGGTTGGTTTTGGTTAAAAATTAGCCAATGTGTCAATTAATTATAACTTTGAACCAATCTGTATTCTTCATGTATGTTCGCCTGAGTTTGGCTAACACACCTCTTCTGAAACACTATAAAAGATGCTGCATTTGCCTTAATTGAGGATGCCTCCTTTTTTGCTCATTACTCTCTCTCGCTCACCTGCTCACACACGCATTGGCATTGCTCGGCATTCGCATCGCACCGCAGCATCGAAGCTACAGCCGGCTCGGGAGGGCACGGTTACAGTCAGTGCTCCGATCCTCCCCAGTCTTCGGAGGCCAGAGCCCAGCTTGGCCCGGACCTGCAGAGACTCGGACAGCGCGCCCCAATCCACGATATTTGAGACTTTTCAGAACGGAATTTGGACAGTGAGTAACTGAGACTTGATATAAAAGACATAACTCTCTCTCAAAGCCACAGACTTTCTTCATAAATCCTTTCAAACTGTTGCCAAGCTCATGATTTCTTATACATAGTCATTTTGTAATTTATTTTGCAACCGCAGACAAAGAACTAACGTGGGGTAGCTGCAAATAAGTTTGGGGAAGGGAATTCTCTGTGTTTGTGATAATAAATCTCTCAAATTCTTTCAAATTCGGCCTCGCATTTCATTCCCCAAAACCCAGACTAACTCCCCTCCGCAACAAAGCCCAGGAGCAACATGTGCCAGCAAAAAAAAAAAAAAAAAAAAAAAAAAAAAAAAAAAAAAAAGGCAGGCAAAAAGCCCAGGTGTCCTGCAGGGGTGGGAAAAATGCACTCTTGGATGCTCCTCAGCACATGAAGGAGGCCTGCAGAGGCTGAAAGCAAGGACAGTGCAGAACAGATTCAAGAGCACCTGAAAAAATCTGAATGTGCACAAGTCCATGGGACCTGACCTGCTTCAGCCACAGGTCTTGTGGGAACAAACAGACTAAGTTGCCTAACTGCTTTTCATCACCTTTGATGTCTTTGCCATAGGGTGAAGGACTTCGTGATTGAAAGGGGAAAACATATCTTTGTGTTTCAAAGTGGGGAAAGAAGGAAGACCTGGGGAACTACAGGCCAGTCAGTATGACCTCTGTGCCCTGCAAGCTCATGGATCAGAATCTCCTGGAAACTCTGCTAAGGCACATGAAAAAAAAACAAACCACAGAGGTGAATGGTGGCAGCCAACATGGCTTGACCAAAGCAAAATTGTGACTGACAAATCTGGTGGCCTCCAGTCAGGCACTAACAGCATGGATGGACAAAGAGAATGTAACTCGTGTCAGCTACCTGGACTTGGGCAAAGCGTCCCCTGTGACATCCTGGTCTCAAAACTGGAAAAGACAGGGATTTGATGGGTAGACCATTTGGTGGATAAGGAATTGGCTTGAGAATTGCACTCAGAGAAATTGTCAGTGGCTTGACATCTTGAGTGGAGGCAATTGGTTAGTGCTGCTACTCAGGAGTTGGCACCAGGACTGCTGCTGTTTAACATCTTTGTGACATGGAGAGCGAGATTGAGTGCATGCTCAGAAAGTTTGCCGACACCACCAATCTGTTGGTGCAATCAAAGTGCTGTAGAGAAGGGATGTCATCCAGTGGGACCTTAACAAGCTTTAGAAACAGACCAGTGCCAACCTCACAAAGTTCAAAGCCAAGTGTAATGTCCTGCACCTAGGCTGGGACAGTCTCAAGCACAAATCCAGGCTGGGTGGAGAATGGATAGAGAGCGGTCCTGAGGAGAAAGACTTGGATGTGCTGGTTGATGAGAAGCTCAAAATGAGCCAACAGCATCTGCCTTGCAGCCCACAAAGCCCATCAAATCCTGTCCTCCATGACAATAAGCACAGTCGGTAGATCAAGGGAGGCAATTCTCCACTGCTACCCTGCTCTTGCAAGACCCCACCTAGAGTACTGTGTCCAGATCTCGAGCCTCCCCACCTTGCCCCAGACTTGGAACTGTTAGAGTGAGTTTAGAGTGGCATGGAGATGATCAGCTGGAGTACATCTCCTGTGAAGGTAAGCTGAGAGAGTTAGTGTTATTCAGCCTGGAGAAGGCTCTTTACAGCAGCCATCCGCTATTTTGGAGGCCAAGTACCAGGTGCTTAAAGGATGCAATTCTTATTTGTCCTTCCACTAAGAGAATACACCTCTGTGCCTTCACTGTTCTAGCCTCCACCTGAACTAGAAATTATTACCATATATAGTCAGCCATGTTTTTCAGACCTAGTGTTCATGGGAAACTCCCTTTGCCAACAAAGTGCAGCTGACAGCAGGTGAATGAACACAGTAAGATGCTAAATATAGATCAATTTCTCAGAATGCTGATCTGAAGATAATGACAAGCATCTGGATTTTTTTCAGAATGACAGAAAAGGAAGTTTGCCTCCATCTTGCTCCATGGCAGACAGGGGCAGATACAGCCAAAAAAGTATGCTGAACCTGCCTCTCTGAATGAACACGCAGAATCCAAGAAACCATTCCTTTCAAGAGAAAGGCCAGGTGAATTTTTCAGGAACTTGAAACTCTTCCTACTTGCTTTTTATTTAGGAAAGACTGCAAGGCTCCTGCAAAACTTTTTAGAGATGACATTTTATTTATTCTCCCCAGCACAAAACCAGACCTGTGCAATTAATCAGCTTGACAGAATACAGCAATTCACTGTTTCTTAAGCATCTGCCACAGTGCCACATACCTGAACTTTACAATGCTAAAGCCACCAGAGCTTGCAGGTGTAGTTGGCCCTTTCCCTTCTGCAGGAAAAGCCTGCTCAGTTTCTGTTGGCCTGCGAGCGTGCCAAAGAATAACAATCCAGTTACTGATAATGACATAGTGTACATGGCTTTGCCAAGTTTAAGTGTCGATATATAAAGAAGGAAGTTGAGCACACTTAAGTGTATCATTTTTTGTAATTTTGCATCAAACTGATTAACAACCTTGAGTTAAAAGGTTTAAACCACTTGCAAGCAATGACCTTTAAAACAAACTGAATTTATACTTGTACCATCAAAACAAAGAGTGTTCAAGTATTTACAAGCGTTACAGGAATTCAGTGAGCACATCCACAACTACACTGAGGCAGAAGACCAATAAAACACAGGTGCTATCACTAACACACAGTAACATCCTTTATTTTGCCACCTCCACTTTAAGCTAGTAGACTTCTGTATCATACAACTCTTCCCTCCCTCCTCATATTCAAGGCTTGTTTGATATTCTTAGCCCAGAACTGGTGAATATACCCAGAGTTTACATTGAAATGCCAGCCCTTAAACTGGTCAGTCATTCTGCACTCTAGATAATCGTGAACTGTAAACACACTGAGTCAAGGGATGCTTAAAGATTTAATTTATTTATTACCTGTGCACAAGAGAAGTAACTACCAATAAAAACTCAAAAGATATACAGAATTTTTACATGGTGGCTAAATGTAATTAGAATATCACATGACCATAGAAGTAATCTTTCCAATTACAAATCAGAATACATGTCAGAACTTCAATGAACAAGCCAAAAAGCTTTAGAAGCAGCTCCAGAGCACTGGACAATGCCCCTTTAACCTGCATTAATTATAAAGGTAGTTTACAGTTAATATTTGTGAATATTGAGACAATGTAACAATGCAGTTTCCTGTACAGTTAGATGTAAAGAGATAAAATATACTAGAACTGCTGTGCTGGTTGAATTAATTTGCTTAAGCATTTTTGCTGAGATGGTTACTTAAGATGCTGAAATATTCTACACCAAAAACAAGTTTTAACTTGTTTTATGGTTTTATCCCCTGTAGTTTTAATCTCATTCTATTGCAATGTGTCAATCTCTAGAAATTATCTATCTCCATTATATATATTTTGTTTATACTTTATACAAATTAAAGCAAAAATTGGTAGATTACTCAAAGTGGTATAAATCTTAAATCATTTTGCTAGCAGAAAAAAAAAAACATGCCAAAATCACAATAAGCAGTGTTGGTACCCACAAATTGTAGCTTCAATTGTTTCAATTTTAATTTGTATTCTACATGTATTACTACCAAAGGCTAATGTTTAAGTAGTAAATGAATTGGACAGATGTAGGTCAGACAAAAGCTGCTCACCCAGTTGGTGTTGTTTTTTCCCCAAAAATTACAAATAATGCAGAACAGAAGAAATGTGATGCATGCACAGTGAAAACGCATTGATTCCCACTGTTTTAAGAAAACTACTGCACTCCAGCTTAAAATGTGTCAGACCAATTTTAGTTATAACAAGACAATTGCAAGAGTCAGAATGAAATAAAGCAAGTATTTTAAAGATTTAAGGGCTGTTATCAAAAATAAATTACACTTTTTCACGTTAAAGAAACACTGCTATGAAGGCTGAGAGCCGAGCAGCCTTTCAATAGCTGCATTGATGTCTCCTCCTGTTGCTATTAGTGCTTGTAAGTTTGCTTCACGGTTCAGAAAGCCCATGGCACTCAGCTGCTCCAGTTGTTGCTGAAACCGAACTTCTGGATTCTGTAACTGCTAACACACATTAAGGAAAGGACAGGATTTAAACACAGTTGGTTCTGCATCACTCTGTCTTTAATTCCTGACTACATAATTTTTCAAGATTCTAAACCTATACTATGACATCAGTTATGTTCACAGTTGAATCATTCTTTTAACAAGTCAGAGTAGCTTCAAATTTTAAGACTAATTACACCTACACAGCATTCCTGGACTACAGGAAAAGTTGCTTGTTTGATAAAAACACATTACAATTCATTTGGGTAAATTCATGTCCCACAGTTTATCTTAAAGACATGCATTCAAGTGTTTAGTTTTTTTAATGAAAGAGTTCACCTTAGTAATGTGGAACAGCAAGTATTATGACGTTGGCAGTGGTGAACATCATAGGCTTTTCTTCCTTGATATAAAAGTTATGTCCTCTTTAACTTTCCAAGTATTTATTCACTAAATTCACCACAACTCTACTTGCTAGAAAGCTTCAGTCTAAGACAAACTGACAGCTGCTCTTTATGGGAACACAAACTCATGGCAAAATTTTGCCTAATTCCAGTAGTATGACCTTCAGTTCAGAGGCGTTTTTGGATGAGAACAATTATAGGAAAACCGTATGCTGGAGTAATACTGACAAGTCTTATTTAAAAAGATCAATGAGTTGATTTAGATGCCAACACGAAACCTGTGAAGCAACCACTCATCTTCCTTTTGTTCTACTTCAGTAGTTTCACACATCAAGAAATTACTACTAGTATTTAAAATCTGCACAAGGTTCCAAACAGTTCCCATATAAAGGTGCAATCTGAAATTTAAGAACTGCTCCCTGTATCTGCTTCCTCCATGCAAAACTGAACAGAATCTTGACTCAATAGGGTAATTTTTGATAGCTCAAGTGAAAATGTATGAGAATATAGCTTCCTGCAGTGACACTCACCAACACTACCTCATGGCTCGATGACAAGAGGGGCAAAATAACCAAACTGTCAGATCGGCAAGCTGAACTACCACACTCTGTAGCAACAAAGGGGGAAAAAGCAGGACTGCTCCTTCCACAAGCAGTCTGCCATTACAGTGGGTATGTACCACAGTGTAAACGTGGCGTTTCCCAAAGCACTCTTGATAACAGCATGTCTCCCTTAAAGTCTAGCTCACAGCCCTGGAACTATTGGCAAAGCTGCCACCTTTGATTGACCTCCAGAGCTCTCTGGAAACCTTTAATCCCACTCGGTATGTTAACAATCCACTGCAGGATGACACTGAAGTCATACCACAAATGCAGGCTCCAAATAACCAGAAAGGGGCTATTCCAGAGGCTTAGTAACAGTAGAGTAACAGCCAGCAATAAGGGCGTTCAATATGCTGAAGCTTTTCTCTTGCTTGAGCCCACATTTCACTTGCCAGTGAAATCAACTCAATTGCCTCAACCTTTCCAAGGATTTCAGAAATTAAAAGAGATATGAAGATGTCTATAAAAATTAACATTTCAGAAAACTCTATGCCAAATTCATGTTTTTCCGGTGTTTACTTGCACAGCTACACACCATTTTTAAGCCCTAGATATTCTCTTTAGACCAGAAGCATCTAAGAAGCTCATCTCTGAATTATTGGCCTGATTCCTAGTGTTTTACAAAGAAAAAAGAATCTAAAGCAAAACAAAATAGTGATGTACTTTACCGAAGCATTTGCACCAGCAAGTGCTTGCAACATTTGCTGGACAAATTGCTGGTGACCAGATTCAGCAGTTCCTGATGCTGGACTTGTATTCTCACTGGGAACAGAACTAGGTACAGTGGACCCTGCAGGAGCCCCAGTGCTTCCTAGTCCACCTACACCAGGATTAAGCCTGCATAAATGACAGAAAAAGAAAGTAGTACACCAGTTGAATAATAATTCCTAGCTTATTTATTTAGCTACTGAGTAAAAATCCTGTCAAAGAGGGGATGACAATTTAAATATTAATACAAAGACCAGAGTTATCACTATTTAGAAATGCTTGGCATGCAAAATGTGACAGATTACACAAGTTTAACCACAAAAATGCAATAGTAGGAGGCAGCTTTAATAAATACTAGATAAATCACTACCTGTGAAAAAGAACAACAAAACATGCAACACCACAACACAGAAGTTCATGTTTAAATTTTTAAGACCAACTCTTACCCTGGTATAAGCCCTGGTGCTTCTGTTGCTAGTGTCTGCAAGCCCTGCTGAATCTGCAGCAAAGCCTGCATTGCTCTAGGGTTTGACATAGCTGATAACGTGTCAGGATTCTGCATCTAAGAAAGAGAGAAACTCTTAATTGGATTCAAGCATTCCATATTTATTACTAGAAGTTGTATAGAATCTGGCAGTTTCAGAACTTCATTTTTCAACTTCACATTTGAAAGTTTCACTCTTAAGACATGGACAAATCTTTGAAGTACACCCAATTTTTCATTACCTCTTCCATTAGGCTTAACCATCTTTCTGTTCTGTATCATGCTACTGGTAAGCAACAATACTGAATGCTATGCAAACTCATCAGTAGAGATCTTGGAAAAGCTTAAACAATATTATTTCTTTTTCCTAGCTAAACTCAGACCACAGCAGTTTGATCACCACCATGTGTGCATGTCTTCACATCTCTAGTGCCTTCAATGCCTAAAGAAATGCATCTACTGCACAGCATACTAGCAAATAAATGCCTAATACTGAAGGGCTTTCACTCTGCTCTAACTTTGTTCTGGTTTTCGCTGGGGAAAATCTAAGTTTCTTCATAGTAGCTGGTAAAAGACTAAATTCTGTATTTGTGCTCAAAACAGTGTTTTTATATATAGGGATATTCTGACTATATATAGAGATGTTTTGGTTACTGTTAATCAGAGTTTACCCAGTGTCACGGCTTTTTCTGCTCCTTAAACAACCCTGCCAGTGAGTAGGCTGAGGCTATACAAGAATCTGGGAGGGGACACAGCTGGGACAGCTGACCAACTCACTGAAGGGATATTCCATACTATATGGCATCATGATCATCATACAAAGCTGGGAAAAAGGAAGGGGTGTTCGGAGTAATGACACTTGTCTACCAAAATTAATCACTACAATATGATGGAGCCTGCCCTCTTAGAGATGGCTGAACACCTGTTTGCTGGATAGATTAATGAATTATTTTATTTGCATGTGTGGCTTTTGCTTTACTTTCTATGCTGTCTTTGTATCAATCCATTAGTTTATTTTTACTCTTTGATTCTCTACCACATTCCACAGAGAGGGTGCATCTGTGTGGTGCTTAGTGCCTGGCTGGGATTAAACCATGACAGATACAAAACCAGAACTAATGTTTTATTGCTCACCTCTGCTTAGAGATACCACAGGTAAGTCTGATGTGTTTTAAGTCACAAGGGACACTGTCTTGGTAGCCAGATCTACTTCAAAGAGCCGTCAGGCTTATTAATCTTAGCAGCCTTTACTTGGCAAATAGACCAATTCTCTCTGATGCAAAAACATTTGAGTCACAGAGAAATCACAGATTAAGGTTATACATCCTGTATTGCAGAGCAGAACTGAGGAACGAAGAACTCTGCTCTGTAATATGGACATGTAATGAGACTTAAGAACAGCAAGTTGCTGATATATTCCATTCACATTTTTTTATCTTCCTGATTGCTAACAATCAAACAGTAACTAAAAATACAACTGGCAAAGTTTAAAGCGGAAAATATTTTGGGTTCTCCAAAGAAAGCTACTGCAAATGTTTTGAGAAAACAGCTAAGTCATAACTTACTGTCTGGTGTTTGTTTTACAGAAAATAGCAGCCCAAGAAGCCTCTTGTAATTCAGTGTGCATTAATTATTTTTCTCATAAAATCATCTAACTGAATCCAGATCTTGGCAGCACATTTACTTTGATTTGCAATGATTGCCTTGATCAGTGATGGAACTCATGCACTGGTTTAAGCATTCACAAGAGAAAAACAAACCCTTGCTTCTATTTATGGAATACTGTACCACTACACACTGTGGTAGCTAAGACCAGAGCAGATACATGGGCTGCAAGCAGGATGTTGTTGAGGAGAAATTGGTGGTATAGCAATCTCTAGAGGCAAAAAAACCCTTCATAACCAACTTATTTTGAATTAGCTAACAACTTGAGACATTGAAGACATGCTGCAAGACCTTCCCTGATATTTAAGGTAGGTTTAAAGAGATACATGAAAAGCAAAATGGAACACTTCTTTCTAGTATTGGGAAAAATACTAATCATCTTTTTTTGTCACACCATGTACAAACAGGTGTTCTCTTCTGGTGCATGGTGAAGACAATTATTCATCCTAAGCAAAGAAGCAAGAGCAAATTTAAGTGGTTGTACTAGTCCGAGACAAAATGTCCTGGTTTAAGACAGCCTCCTCTCACAAATCACACTCCCCACCCCAGATAGAGAGGGAAAGTAAACACAACAACAAAAAAAAGCCCTGGGTTGAGATAAGGAGTTTAATGAGGTATGATGTACAATGACCTTAGCCTATTTTGCAGAAAATCACAGCAAAAGCAGAAGCAGCAGCAGATGACAGTCATAGAATGGCCCTCCCAAGCCCACAGCCAAACCAGCAGAAGAAACAAAACCCCAAAACAGCAACTGGAAACAAGAAGCCTCTCATGTTACAATCTGAACTACAAGCCCCACAACACTTTGCACCAACCAGCACTTTCATTTTAAAGCTGACATGACATCAGGATGGTATTGAATACTCATCACTAGATTCAACTGGCTAAACCAGTGTTCCAGCATAGTCTGGATCAGTCCATGAAGAAGTCTAAAGGTGGGATTGGGTTCCCACCCCAGAGCAGTCAATTCCATTGACTCCTTCCAAACTTCCTAGAGAAAGCAAACCATGGCCTGCATTCCAGTGCTCTGTTTCTGCCACACAGCAGATGGGATCCCCATCATAGCAGAAATACAAACAGATTACACCCCTTCCTAGTTTGATGACATCAGAGTACACTGTGCATTCGTATCTGCTAAACCTTTACACTCTCATGGGCTCAATTTGCCAAGCCATCCGATCTGTATAGTCCAATAATCTCTGTTGTTTCTCTCCTCCATCTGGTTGGAGGCAGGGCCCCTCTAATTCTGAGTGGAATTATGTGCACCTTGTAAAGATGCTTTGGAAGTCCCTTCTGGAGGATCAGAAGCAATATTGTTTTTTCTGCTCTTTCTTGGGTGATTTTCCACTGGGCACTAGGGCAGCTTTCTCCCATGGAGAATGTCCTTGTAATTCACAGACTTGCATAGCTAGGATTAAAGTGGTTTTCCATCCCACTTCATCATGTCCTTCCCATAGTCAAGGAAGTAAAAAAGTAAAAAAAAATGTGTACCTCCCAGATTCTCTTCCTTGGATGAAGAAGTGGCTGCTCCTAATAGCTGAAACACTGGATCATACAAGTGGGGATAGGACATGCTCTTTTGAGTTGATGGACCTGCCAGGACATGTCCTTCACAACTGAAACAGGCCCGTACAGGAAAGACTTCCATCACTGCCAAAGTGTCCTAGACATTTCATCAACCATTTGTTTTTGGCCATTTTTCAAGGACAATAATAAAGACTGATTGAACATCTTTGGCTCTTGTCTTGTTCTCATGATGACCCTTATTCTTCCTCATCCTTTGTGAGACAAGCTGCTTTCCTTCTGTTTCTTTTTCTGGACAGGGATGACTGATACTGAACAAGCTAGTTCTCTGGTGCAGCTGCCATGCCTGTTGCTCTGCCTGTAGGTCCAGAGACCTTCCCGTGCCCCTGAACACTCTAAACAGTAATGGCAAGATCTCAGTAGGCATGGGCCAGAGCCCAACACACTACAGTGATTTCTATGTCTCAGCAACTTCTGGGCAGACAACAGACTTTTTCCAAATATTTTCCCAGTCAGGATTTTGCACTTGCTCAGGGGTGAAACTCCAAACCACCAGAGGTCATGTGACCATCATCCCAGGCACTCACCCATATGCTTCCACATATCCTGACACCTGTAATTATCCAGCCTTGAGGCAGATCTCTAACTGGTATTCTTGGGAGACCTGTATTGCTCTGGACAAAACCTGGCCCACCAGTACACATCCCGGCTCTAAGCCATTCTCCTAAAGTGACACACACCACCAGACAGAGCACACACAGGACTTCAACACATGGGTACCAGCCACCCTTGGGAAGCAAACATCAATACAGTGAATATACCACAGACAGGGGAAAAATATAAAACCCCTAACAAGCGTCAAGCCTTAACTGAATCCTCTCATCTCACTTCTCTTTACCTCAACCTCTGTCTCCTGCCAAAAATCAACTGTCTTAGTTAAGACAGCTGATTTTTGAGCCCCACATCAGATGAGAAAAAGACAGATGCCTTAAAACTGAAAGCAGCAACCGGAAAAAGGAAGCTCCATGACGCTTTGCTTCAGACAGCATTTTCAATTTAAAGCTGGCACGATGTTATCATGGTGTTGAATACACAGTGTAAACACAAAAATATCCACTAAGAGTCAGGTTTAACTTCTGAAAGGGATGGAGACAACTCAACTTGGTGTCTAAAGCTAATGAGAATATTATAGAATCCACTTCTTAGCCAAATCAAAGACACCACTTCATTGAAACTGTTCCTAATTAAGACACTTATTAACAGCTATTACATCATCTTACTTGCTGAAGAAAAGTTGGAAGTTGTTGTCTCATTTGCTCCTGAAGTTGAGGATTTCCAGCAAATAAAGGATTATTCAACATCATCTATGGGACAAAAACAGTCAACTTCAAAGATTGGGCAGTAAAAACCACAGGAGGTTTTAAGAAGATTGATTACTTACATGGTTATAGCCTGTGAAAACAACCTCACAGAACAATAATAACGATCACTTCTTTAGCCAAAATATGTTATGAACCACCAGCCTCAATATAGCAGGGATTTTTGTTTGTTTGTTGGGGTACTTTGGTGCTTTCTGTGATGACATGGGGGAGGAGGGAGAAGAGTGCTGCTGTTTGGTTCAATTTGTATTTTCTAGGTTTTGATGTTATTGATTTGGTTTGGTTTTTTTAAGTTAATTAATTGACAGATACTTGCCAAGACACCCTCGCTTTTATTAGAAGATATTTCTGCTCAGCCTCCACCACAGATCTAAGTAATAGTTTCCCTGCAAACATCACCTGAAATCAAGGATATTTTCCAAGAGATTATTTAGTACATTTTTTTTCACTCAGGATTTGACTTGGACGTTACGGCTTTAAATAAAATTTGAAAGTACTTCTATGACACCATTCACAAAACAGCATCTGCACTTTTCAGAGAGCATGAGTCACAAAAGTGAAATTAAAACCAGAGGAAATGCTGGATACAGCAGTAGTTTAGTGGTAGATCTACGTTAGCTTATAAACAAAGCATTTGTTTTATCTAACTGGTTGTTATACCAGATCACAATTTTAGGGCTGTACAGAACATACATGAACTTCCAAGTTAAATCCATATTCATGAGATCAAACTACAAATTAAAGAAGCTCACTCTAGCAAGTTGTTAAGTTTAAGTAGGCAATAATTTCAGTGAATTAGGGATTAACATTAATAACTGGACCACTGAGTACAGACAATTGCTGAAGTGCTGGCAGAAATGACAATGTAACTGTATCAAAGCATCTACTCAATACCCACAACACTAGATAAATGTATTTACCTGTACTGCAAGATCAGGATTCTGGCTTAATGACTGCATCATGCTCCTCATATAGGGTGCAGACAACATATTCTGCATCAGTTGTGGATTTTCTGCTATCTGCTGTAGTAAGCTCTGCATTCCTGGTGTGTTGAACATACCAGCTTCAAGGAAAAAAAAAGTTTACTAAAGAAACATCCCAACTTTCATCAGATGTATTAGACCACATAAACCACTTGGTTTGAGTTTTAATGCCTAAAACAGATCTGTGTGGCTCATCTTACTCAGCTGTATCTTGCCTGAAAGTTAAGACAGAGGCCATAACCAAAAAGTAGTCCCCACAATGTACTGAAATTTTTAGCCTTTTTTGTGTTTGCCTCCAAACAAGAAAAATACCATCATTCATCTAGAGATTCCCTGCCTTCATTACTTTAAAGCAATACAAGTACTATTATGACTCCCTGCTTTTCACATTTGTCTGCAGAAGACTTTGAAAAGTCATAATACTGAACAAAAGCAAACCACATTAAAAATTTGTAATGAAAGAATAATTTCAAACACTTAAGCATGTGCAAATATATACAACTGCAACGACAAACACACCTCCTAGTCCAGGTCCCAAATTTGGTACAGCTGTGCTCTGTCCTGTACTCCCAGAGGTGCTGTTTCCAGCACTACTACTGCCACCGCTCTCACTACTGGAGCTTGTATTTGTTGTGGATGTCTGTGAGCTGGATTGAGGAGCCCAGGGATTTGGTAGAGGATCTCTGTTTTCTGTACGAGACGGCTGACTGTCTCCTCCTGTTGATGCATTGCTTACTAAAGAAGCAAATGGGTTACCTCCAAACTACAAAGGAAAGAAAGTGAGTGTGTATCATCTACTAACACAAAGTGATTTTACATCTGGCAAATTACTTTTCCAAAATTACACATGAAGATAAACATTGATTGCTCTTGATCAGTTATACTCACCGTTCTATAGTAATTCACTGTAAATATTCTGAAGAGATGCCAATACTTAGGAGATAGCAGCACCTCCAAAATAAACTTAAATCATATTTATTTTTTAAAATCAGTATGCTAAGATATAATTACTGCAATCCAAGTAAGACTGTATCTTACATACTGATCTCCAATTTCAAAGCTGTTTTCAATCCCCATTCTTAAGTTCCAAGTTTAACTAAAGACATCCTTAAAAACTTCCTGGACTTCAGAATTTTGAGAAAAAGACTTACAGGAATTCAAATTCAAGTAATACAGAAATTCTTCCTCACTAAAATAACTTACAACACACAGGAAGCAGTACCTGTATTCTTCCAACTTAGAAGGGCACAGAATTTAAAAAATCTTCCATCTCAAGAGTGTGAGGCCCCAAACTGACTTAAATTTTTTGTCAAGTACACATTTGGAGGTCCACATTACTTACATGATTTTATTTTTTACGACTATATGCTTTCCATAACATTTGCAGTCTTCTCTCACCTGCTCCTGCGCTGCATTCAACATTGGCTCCTGAATATCCGTGTACATACGTCGTAAGGCATTGTATCCCCCAGGTATACTTTCAAGGTTGCTCAAGGCTCGGTCTTGGTTTCGCATCATTTCCTGCATCATTGCAGGGTTTCTAGCAAGTTCTAGTGTCTAGGGAAGTGGAACATTTAATCTGTGTTAATAAGAAATCCATTCTAAAGCAAACATGTCAGCATTTGGTGGTATCTCAGTCACCACCATGTTACTCCAAAATTATTACTAAAGTCAAATCAAAACATCAGTCTAGTGGAACACTAATTCAGTTGACGTTTAGCCAGCATTCTATGACAACCAACTGCTACTATGCTGGTTGGGTTAGGAGCACTAGCTAAACACCTTAAACGCACTATTCTTTTCCTCCTTCAGCTTTTCAACACAATATCGGCCTAACATTTCTGACATTACTGCAGCAGGCAGTCTGTAGCGTGAACTTTAAAATTACTACCTCAATTTTCAAAAGTACCTATTTTTTGGATACCTCCTGCTATTTACTTTTAAAGGTCCTCAAAAGCACACACAGATAAAAATGAAAATATGTAGTGTTTTTAAGAACTACTGTATTTGGTAAAATCAATTGCTGGCTAGGCAACAGGAATATACAAATGCACACAGAGTCATCCAACTGTAACTTCAGAATACATAATTATACAGCATGCCATGCCTTCAGAAATTATGCTCCATATTTTCTGAATAAACAATCTATTTTGGACATCTATGACCAGAAATACAAACATCAGTTGCATACCTTTTATGGATTTTCCAATAAGCCTAACTACTTCAAAAACATTTAAGCATTCAACTAAACACATCCAGCTCTTGTTCTGTTGTTCAGTTACACTATAAAGGTCACAAACATAAGAGATATCCTTCTACATACCTGTCTCATTATATCTGGATTATTCAGCATGTGACTGATTTCTGGATTTCTTTGTATCAGTTGCTGCATTTGAGGATTAGCCATAATTAACTGCCTCATCAAGTCAGGATTTGAAAGCATGCTCTGAACAAATGGATTTTCCATTATCTGAACCATCATTTCTGGGTTGGACATAAGTTGCCGTTGCATCTGACTCTGTAACTCTGAGAAGTTTGATGTACTTAAGCCCAGGCTATTCAGACCTGCCAAACCACCAATACCACCTTTAAGAGGACGAAAAAAAAAATACAATTGAACTTTAAACTTCTAGTATACTTCTAAATATACCCAGATTCCTTCCATGTCAAAATATCTTAACACATAATTCAAAATAATGAAAACCAACGGAAAGTCTTATCTTCATAAGGCTGCTTGAGTTATCCACAAACAATTCACTACTTTAAATAAAAAGACACTTAATTACAACTCTGATGACCTGCATCTGAAATATAGTAACTTGTCACAATTCTAACTGTACTTCACATTTTCCACAGCTTTTTGGACAACGTGCACGTCTGAGTTTTTGTTTACAGCTCTTAAAGAATAAAGTCTCAAGGACAAATAATCTGAATCCAAGATACCCACCATGCTACTAACACATATTCTTACCCAAGCTAAAAGGGTTACTAGTTGTTGAAGATGGTGATGAGGTACTACTGCTTGATGAAGATGTGGTAGCAGTAGTCCCAGTGCTGTTTGCTTGTTGCGCTGGATGATCCTGTGATCTAAAAGTAATTTCAAAAGTTGCAAGTTTCACTATTTAGTAACATTGTTAAACACATTCTCAAGTAACAATACATTCTCAACTAAGATGCTCAAGGAACAAAGAAAAAAAAGAAAAAAAAATCACCCACCACACTTATCTCTAGATAGTCTCCTGTAACAAGTCTGAGACATCTGTAATGTCACCATTTTTCCAGTAGAGGAATGGATAGGCATCACTGCAGGTATTACCACCTTTCTCACTCTGTTTCTGGGCTGTCTGCCAGAGCAATGCTTCCTCCATCCTTAACTTCAAGGACCTGTGCCTTATTCCACGATACTCTTATACTACTAATTACATGTTTGAGGCTTAAAGAAATAAAGCCTTGCAACAATTAATGCTGGATTTCTTTCATGCCACATCTTAACTGAGATGAATTTCACATTACTGAATGTGAAATTCATTTAATGCCTTAAATTCATTAGGAAATAAACTATCAGAAACTCAATAATGTTTAAGATGTCAAGAACAGTGTAAAAAAAAAAGTTAAAGTTAGCATAATTTAGCACAGGCACTAAAGGATGCCCAAGTTAAATACCACATCATTCTGCTGCAGAGGCATTAATATAGGTGTCACCACATAGTAGAAAAATTAAAGGAATTGAGCTTGTGTAAAGCTAACCTGGTCTCTGCTCAAAAGATGAAGCTAGTGTGAAATCTAAATCATTTCTTCAGTATGGTTCAATAATCACTCTCAAACACCTGTATTTGCAGAACAGCAGCAGAAAAATAAATCACAGAAGCTATGAATTCAGACCTCACAGATTTGAGGTTTCAACAGTACCTAAATTTCATACCTCAGTTCAACTCTGAGTACCCTTCTCCTATAATGAAACTGTTTGTTTCACGACAGCAGAATAGAAAAATAGGAAGGTGAAAAACAAAAAAAAAAGCCAGAGACACAAGCCTGAGAGATGCCTCAGGTCCAGAGGTTTCCTTGATGTTCCTAAGAGTTCTCTGACTCCAGCTTAAACATATGCCACCAAAATCATAGAAACCAAAAGTAGTGAAGTAAGGAGACTAAGTTTTCTCACTCTTAGATACTTTTCCAGTAGTTACATTTTAGACGTAAATAGAAGTAGTTTCAAGCTTTAGACATAAACGTAAAGCCTTGAGCTTGGGATGTCAGCGTGGACTTGCTGAAACTGATGTCTTCAGGTGCCTATCCCTTTGTGACATCAGCAAAGTTTGATTATACGACACACTACCACAGAAGTAGATCCTCATCACAAACAAGAAAGACTTACGTAGAACAGGCATAAGAACATTGCCAGTCTAAAATAATGAACATGTTATTGACTAAGCAAGCTGGTTCATTTGAGAGATTTATTACTCTGCTTGCTGAAAAGATTTTTAGTTAAGCCTTCTCCATCTGAGCACTTTACAGAAGTAATGAGCAGAGGACACAACTCAACTGAAGCAACTTTTCATAGCCACTTTAAAAGTGTCTCAGCAAAATAGGAAAGAAAAAAAGTCTCTCTGTTCAGCTCCTACTAAAAAGTAGTCTCTCAAAAAAATCTGTTTCCATATTTCAGCAAAACAGCAATGATTCATTGCAAGTTTTCACATGTGAAAACTGCACAATATAACCTTATGAATAGTTAACAGCCATTATCTAAGAACTATCAAGCCAAAACACAGACAGCACTAAAAACTGAATAAAGCAACAAAAGAGACCTGAATTTAGAAACAAATTGAATTAAAATATGAAGTTAAAACAAAGGAGAAAAGCCCCATAATTTCAGACTGTTGTTCTGTATCAACTTTGACTAGCGAGTTGATTAAAGCTATTTCCTCAAAATAAATTTGTCCAACAAAGTTGTTAAGAAATTAGAGCATCTTTACTTCTTGAAGGTAAAGAGAAGATCTTTCATCAGTAAGATTACCTGTTTTGTGTTTTGATAACCAGGTGAACAGTGAGTCCATCATGAATTCCATGCTGTGTCAAGGTATCTTGATCTTTTAAAATCTTTCCAGCAAATATCAACACAAGCTGATCAGTATGGGACTTGAAGCGCTTAGAGATTTCTTCCTTGAACTAAACAATAAAGTTAACATTGTAAATTTTTGTAATTGAATATTGAACTATAATGTTTAAGAATCATATAAGGACAAACTATTCCGTTCACATTCATTATACTCCTCCACTTGCATAGCACATTCTGTTTTACAAAATCTAGTATTACATATTGTCAACTTTTTTCTCCATAGGAAGATGGGAAAAAGCTCTTTTTTGTAGAGTAAAATTCAGAAGAGCTGCACATTAAGATCACTAGTACTATTACTGTGCTAACAAAAATCTGATTTAAAGGCTACTGCAGCTTCAATCTGCCACACATCCATGACAATAAATATGGACTAGTATATATACTACTTACTTACACACACACTGTAAAGTATGTATATAACTATACACTAGTAAGTACACACACATTTAGATATACCATATGCCAAGGCATTCATGCAACTGAAGCCATCTATTGATGAGAAACTGATGATGCAATGTCACAAGTACAACAAATCTTCCTGCATTGTTGCTGGAACCTAACAGAGAAGCATCCTCTCTTCTGAAGACCTATTTCTGCTGCCCTCCAAGTGCCAAAATTAGCATGACTTTCCACACAGGCAGAAGTTATCCCTCTGGTGGCATTGCATTCTCATTCAGTATATGATATAGCTACATGAAATGTGGTTGCAGCCAAAGGCATGGTGAATAGTCACATTTTTGAACTGACTAGGAAATCAGACCTTTGGTTAAACAGCTAAACATTGAAATTCACTGATACCTCTTTGCCTTTCAAGCCAAAAATAACCAGGTTATGCTCAGTTCTGAGATTTATCATTCTCTAGAAAAATGCTCTCACTGAAAACAAAAATCCACAAAACTTAATAAGAAAGTTAAGAGAAACACTAACTGTCTTACCGTAAGAAAACAGATTAATCTATTTAACAAGACAAGGTAGTAGGCTAAGTATTTTTAAAATTATCCCAAACAGTTAAGAAGCCTTTCAGAAGTTCACTCTAACATTTTAAAGTTAAGCTGATACTTGCAAAAATGACCCAAACATCCTAGGAAATTCTCACTCTATGTAAGATAATAAAATTAAAATCTTGCAATTATTTATTAATAATTACATTTCATAGTGGGCAGGACTAAAAAAAAAAATCATCTCACTTTATTATGCTTTGAAGGTGAGCCGCTAAAGTGTTTATAATACAGGAAGAGAAAAACGAAAGAGTCTGAGAGATAAGAGGTAAAAAGTCTGTTTGAGTTAGAGGTCATCCTTGGATGAAAGTCTAACCAAACAGATTTAGTTTCAGTTCTTGGGGAAACAACTTTTAACTCAGTCTTTAAACTAGCAACATATAGACTTGCAAGTATTCCAGGAAGTCACCCAGTCCATTCCTTCCTAAGGCAGGTGACTTACTTGAATTATTCCTGACATCTTTATCTAGTCTCTTTTGAGGTCCTCAGTGGCTCTTCCCCCCAAGAAATCTATACCAGGGTTTCACTATCCCGTTTCTTCGTTGTACAGCCCAAAATGGACAACACAAATAGATCGTTGTTCTGTTCACAATAAAGGGTTGCAGTAAAACTAATCTCTAATTCAGGGATTTTTAATCTAATCACTCCCAACACTCTTTGGGCTTTCTAATACCATTATGTCATTTTGTCAGCATGGGACTCAAAACTAGTCAAAAGACTCCACATAATTTCTTTTACTTAGTTGAACAACAGGATAAACTCAGTATCCTTCAAGGTATGTTCCTATTTGCAAGGAAAAAAGTGAGAAATACATGTAGGAAAAATATTTATGTAACAGTGATGAGTTATTTGACAACTATAAACTCTACACCCTTTTCTGCAGAGCAACTGTTCAGCCAGTTACAGAATTACAGAAACATCCAGGTTGGAAAAGGCCTTCAGGATCACCAAGTCCAACCTATAACCCTACTCAACAAGATTCACCTAAAACCATATCCCTAAGCACCACATCCAAACGACCCTTAAACACATCCAGGGCTGGTGAGTCAACCACCAACCTGGGCAGCTCATTCCAGTGCCTGACCACTCTCTTCATGAAAAACTTTCTCCTAATGTCCAATCTAAACCTACCCAGTCTCAGCTTGAGACTATTCCTCCTTGTTATGTCTCCAATTGCCTGTGAGACCAGCACTAGCCTCCCCACAATGTCTCTTCAGGTCGTTGTAGACAGCAATGAGGTCTCCCCTCAGACTCACCCTTGCTCAAACTAAGCAGCCCCAGCTCCCTCAGTCATTCTTGAAGATGGGCCTCCTATTCTGCACTCTTCTCATTAATTATTCTTAAAAAACACTCAAAGTGACATAAAACCAGCTGAAATACCACAAAGCATAAGAACAAAGGACTATCATAGTATGCGAAATGCAAGTATCATTTACCTAAACCCATTATCATATTTTCCACAGTATTTTGACAGTGACATCCACAGCTTAACCCTTAACAGAACGGTGATGCTGTAGCATCACAGAATTCTCATACTGGAAGGGACCCTTAAGGATCACTCCCTTCTTCTCACAAGACTATCTAAAACTGAATGAAATTACTAAGAGTCATACTGATGCCCCTTAAGTCTGACATCCTTGGTGCTATGACCACTTTCCTGGGAAGCCTGTTCTAGTGACCAAGCATCATCTCAGTTAAGAACCCTTTTCAAATGCCCAGTCTGAAATTCTCCTGATGTAGATTCATTCCAATTCCTTATGTTTTGTTGCTGGTGCTAAATGGAGAAGATAAACAATTCCCCCTCTACTGCCCTTCCATAAGGAAGTTGTAGACTGTAATAAGGTCAACTCTCAGCCTTCTGTTCTCCAAGCTGAATAAATCAAGCAACCTCAGCCACTCCTTGTAAATTTTGTCCTTGAAGTCTTTTCACCATCTTGGTTGTCCTCTTCTGGACATATGCTATTAGTCTGATGTTCTTCCAATTACTCTACCTTACGCAAAGCTCTGTCACACATTTCTAGAACTGCTATTACCTATAAGGTCAAGGAAACAAAGCATCATTTACAGAACATAACCAAACAGCATTTGATATTACTAGTATACAGATATCAGAGGCTGTGCCCTTCCCTTTCCTTTTGCATGTAATGTTATTTAGATGATCTGCAAAAAACCCCACACAATACTACAGCAAGGCATAAATGAAACAGCCAATATACCAGCATCCCCAAAATAACCACTACATCAACATACATGCATAACTCAAAGGCACAATAGATCTCTTTCCTTCTACAATAATGAAACAGTCAAGAGTACTGAGACAAATTTGGCTGAGGTGCATTTACAGAAAAAAAACTGAGATGCCAAAAAGAAAGGCACTTTTCATCAACTTCACCTGCACTCAGCACAGCTCTGAGACTTCTGAAATGACAAGATATAAGGAGAATCAAACTCTCAGATATTTCACTCTTGGAAGACTAACATATAAAACATAGGTTACCGTGCAACATATTTTGCTAACTAATCTGTTGATTGGTATTAACAGTCAAAGGCAACCATTAACAGTGTGGTCCACACACTTGATTGTTAATGTTCACAGAATGTACAACTCAGTATCTCGTGGTCTGCAATTACATTGGTGGACAGTAACACTGAACAAGTTACAATGAACTCTCTGATGCTCCAGATGTCTCCATAACATGAGTGCACCTGCTATTTGTACACAAATTTATCAAAACACATTGTAAATCAACTATGCTAAGAAAAGAATCGCAATGATTGTGTTGCTAGGATCTCAGAAAATAAACCTAATAAAATACAGAAGACAAATCCTTCTACTGAGCTGAAGCGTCTGCACCAGGTTCAGTTAAATTCAGTAGTCTTACAGGCATTCATCTTTACTCAACATGTGCTCATGAACTCTTCACAAATAGCAAGATCAGTATCCCACACCAACAAGGATAAAAGTATTTGGTCCTTGTCTAGTGAGCCGAACTGTGCTCAGTACAAATCAAAAAAGGTCCCACAGAAAAAGACAGATGGATAGCCACTGCAATCAGCTGACCTCCCAGAGTAGTACTGTACTTGGAAGGTTGCTTTTTACTCCACATACTGCATTCTAGCTGCTTTAGTTCCACAAGACAGGATCAGCAATAACTAATCCTATGTTGCTGAAGCCCTCCAACATCAGGAAAGTTTTCCTTTACTCAGGACAGTTGCACACTTATATTAGCAAAGCAACATAACACAGGTTTTGTGTAGCCCTAAATTTGGCCTAATGACCCAAAATATTTTTTAAAAAAATCTAGATTTTTTTAATCCTGGCAGTATTTTGAAATGACTGCAAACAAACAAACAACACATCAACTCTCCAAGTCACAATATTAGCTACAGAAATTAACAGCTGAATAAGTTCTATCTTGCTGTACAACTTTAGTAGTGTCTGGCGGTTTTTTTACTCTGCAAATATGGCAGTCACTGCTGACCCACCTGTGCCAAAAGAAAAAGGCACTTGCTGATTTAAGATACATCTGAACAGATGTTCAACTTGTATTGTATTCAAGATCAACCCATTTTCAAGACTGGCTCTAGAAACATTATTAACCACAGGTCATTTTTACAGTTTAAGAGAAACTGTCAATACTAGTCATACTACAGAAACAATGCATTTAAGTGGTAGCTATGACATTGTCTGGGCCTCAAATGGTCAACCCACAGGAACAATCTTAATTCACAGTCATCAAGATATAACTCTGAGCAAGAAAGACAACATTTAGAGTTTAAGGTATCTGTGGGCAACAAAGGCATTTTAAGCAACATGTTTCATTAATTACCTAAGCCTGCATGGCTGCTCTCAGTAAATATTAATGTTCTTGCTACATTGTGTAACTATTTCAGTTTTACATAAGTGCTTACTTGAACATTTGCCTGCCCCACCAGCATCCAAGTTTGAAATAACTTTGTTAGAGTGGAATATAATATAAAATTCACATCTTGTGTAAATTTGTTTATAATTACTGAAAGGCTCAAACTAAAGGCAGACTGCTTTTCAGGGCAAATCCAGGTTAGATCCAGTGTTTAAGCCTCTCTTTTGAAAATAAAACCAACAACAAATGAACAAGGAAAAAAAATTAAATGTAGCAAAAACGTCCAAAATTGCAGAGACCTTTTTACAAAAACTGCACTGATGCTGCTCACAAATCTACAGAGAACAGAGAATTGAAAAGCACCCCTTTCAAACTGAGATTGCTGTGAAAGCAGTGGGCCACATTAAAAAGCAAACACAGTCATTTTATCTTTAGGAGAAATGCCTAGATTAAGCTTGCAGAGGCAGTAGCTGATACTTCACAGTTACAATGCAGCAATCTCATCCCTCTGGCAACTGGAACAAGGACTTATGCATGGCATTCTTAGAAGCCAAATGCCGACATAAAACCCTCTGAACTGAAAACAGATTCAAGGGTAAAAACTCTAAAGAAATACCAGTATTCTGTCTCCTTACAACAACTAGGTGGAGCAAGAGTCTGATGTTCTAGCCAAGGTGCTGGCACTACACTTCACATCTGTGAGACCTTACTTCATCTTCAGTACCCTACTCTGATTGACTATGCCTTTCAGCTCATCCATCGGGAAAAATTTCAACTTCTGTGGCTAGATAGCCACGGCACTCACATGTACCTTTTTATTTTCGTGAACTCTGAATTACCAAACACATGCACACACACACGAAATAAAGGAAGCAGAATTTAACTGCTTCATTCAGAGACACACTGGTGATAATTTCAAGGAAAGTCAATGGAAAACAAAAAAAAAGTTGACGTGACTCAGTAGGTGTAACTGCTTCTTTTAAGCCAAAGGCAACACTGGACACAGCCTTACACAAGAACGCAGAAGAAGACCCTAACTATTCAAAGTTACCTGACTAAACATCTTACCTAAAACTAAACCGTTTAAGTAGAGCAGGTGTGCTTTAGCTGAACACATTTTGCGCACACAGTTTAACGACGTTACTTCCCTAAAATGAAGGCATCTTTGCATAATCTACTCGTTTTTAAAGACAGTTTTAGATAATCACTGGCAATACAGCTCTGGTGACTGGCAATACACACTGGTGATTACGTACATTTTCTACAGCCGCACTAGCTAGCCTGTCAGCCTCCTTGCAGACTGAGTCAGCCAGACCGGACAAGTCACAGTTGGAAAACCTGCTACACTCACCTCCCAAGCCGGCTCTCAGCATTGCAATACGAAGGTGAGAAGCTGGGGAGAAGGAAATAAAGCAAGCTTCCTCGCTGTCCTCAGATGGGAGCAGCCCTCTCCTGGGCCTGGATCGGCCTTGGTATTCCCCCACCAGCGCTCAGTGCAGTTCAAGCAAGCAGCAGCTGCTTTGTCACCGGGAAGGGCCTTCACACTGCAGCGCTGGAGGTGGGAGCTGTGGGCCTGGACTCTCCTCCCAAAACGCGGTTCAATCGGCTCCAGGCCCTAACCTCGGCTTGGTTACCCCCGCTACTCCCCTGCTGCCTGCTTCCCTATCTGGCCCACCAGCCCACTCAAGCCAGCCCCCCCCGCCCTCACCTGCCGGATACTGCTGGTTTCAGACACAGCAAACTCTTCCTTCTCTTTGGGAGTCTTCACCGTGACTTTGATGATCCGCGGCTCGGTGGAAGCGGCAGCGCCCTGGGTGGGGCAGCTTGGGGGGTTGCTACCCCCCGCAGGACCTTCCGCGCTCTCCGACATAACGGCAGGGATAGGACGGGTTAAGACGGGACAGGCCTAGCCAGCTATGAGTCCTCTGCTCCCCGCGGCCCCAGCCGGTCTCGCAGCGCAGCACGCACGACGCCCGCTCCCGCAGCAGCGGGCGGAAACAGCCCGGCTCAGAGCGGCGCGAGCTGATGACGTCCCCCGCCGGGGAAGTTGCTAGAAAGGGGCGCGGCCTGCCCGCACCTGGGCGCCTCCCGCGCCAGCGCGCATGCGCGACTCGCCCCGCCCCCGCCCCGCCTTCTGCTGCCGGGCTGAGGCCAGGCGCCGGGGGTGGGGCTCGGAGCTTGTGAGGCGCCTCGGAGCCGTGGGCTCAGCCCGGGCGGAGGGGAGCTCCAACACCGTCCACTGTAACCTGTCACCCAGCCCTGTCCAGTCAACTAGACAATGGCGTATTTTTTCCACAGGCAGTTGATTTAAGCCATCTTAAAGTCACCGCAATGGTCTGAAATAGAATAAGCAAGCTGAAAACTACCTAGCAATGGCCAGGACGTGTTCCATATAAAAGTGAAGCACTGAGCCAAACTAAGAATACTAGTAAAAGGTTTTGCATCATTTTGGTTAAAAGCTAATGTTTAACCTGAAGTCAGTGGTGCAATTCCGAGTTTAGACAAGGCCTCATATGTTTTAATGCAAGATCTACAGAGTTTTGCTATAAGCTACACGTAGTATTCCTTGTATTTCTGAATCTTCAGACACCCCTGGTTCATTCTTGATGCACAAGGGCAGAGTACAGACTAATCATTTCATAGGAAGATTTTAGTCAAAAGGATTTCTATATATTGTCTGCCATTCTTGATTTATCAGAACAAAGGTTTCAGGCATAGGTGAAGGGGGTAAACTGGAAAAGCTTGACACTGAAGTGTAACGGGGTGCATCGCAATGATCACCTTCCGTGGGCAGGAGGCTCACTAAGGATACCCTGCCTTTGACACTGCAAACCACAACCGCAATGCCTTGGCAGGTCCGAACCAGATAGCAATGTCCTTGTTAGCTCATCGTTAATTCTAATGAACAAAACACTGTTGTCTCACTTTCAGTGAGATTTGCTTTACTTTTTGAAAAACACCAAAGACCTTCACAGAAGCAGAGTTAGACAGGAGTAGAGCCCTCGCCTTCCAGACTGTAATTGCTAGTTGTTAGCTAGAATGGCACACTACAAAGTCTGGCATTAAAAAAAAAACAAACGCTTGTTATCCTAATTAGTTAACAGATATATTCCTAATGTACTCTACTACCTAGGCCATGTCCCTAATTATTATCATTTGTGATTCCCAAAAATCTTCTTTAACATTTTGTAGGTTTATTTAATTATATCCACCCCAGGAAAATTTTTTTCTCCACCTCCACCCTGCAGGTACCCTCCCATGCAAACATACACCTGCCCGGGTCTCCAGCTGCAGGGAAGAGCTGAGCCTGTCACTTGTACCAGAGGGCAGCAGAGACACCACTTGTGTGTGCTGTGACCAAGTGAATAACCTGTTCAGCCTGGTGGCAGAGCTGAGAGAGGAAGTGGAAAGGTTAAGGAGTACCAGGGAGTGTGAAAGGGAGATAGATTGTTGGAACCATCAGACAGGAGAGGACCTGAGCAAGGAATGAAAATGTGTCTCTGTTCTGGGTGGCAAGAGAATCACCTCCTTTACCTTCCCAGTTGCCCTTATGTAACAGATATGGGACTCTGGAGCTTGAGGGCCAGGCAAATGAGGCTGTAGATGAAGGTTCATCCAGGGGCTTGGCTGTAGTGAGTCAGCGTGCACCATGAGTTATGACTGCCTCTACAAAGGAAAAAAGGAAGGCAGTTGTGGTAAGCAATTAACTTCTGAGGGACATTGCTGACAAGACCAAGTCTGCTGCATCCCTGGGGCCCAAGTTAGAGTTCTTATGAGGAAACTCCCTGGACTGGTATGGCCCTCTGACTGTTATCTGCTACTGGTTATACATGTTGGCAGTGATGAGGTTGTGGAAGGATGGCCAAAAGCAATCAGAAGGGACTTCAGGGTGCTGACACAACTGGTGGAAGGACCAGGAGCACAGGTAGTGTTTTCCTCATAGAATCAACCAGTGTCAGGAAGGAACACTGAAGGGAACAGGCCAGCACATCTGATTAGCACCAGTCTCTCAGACACATGTTATCAGCGGAATTTTAGTTTCACTGACCATGGGGAGTTCTACATGGCACCAGACCTACTGGCAACAGGTGGAATCCATCTGCCTCAAAGGGAAAAAAGGATCCTTGCTCATGAGTTGGCAAGGAGCTTTAATCTAGGTTTCAAGGGGGAAGAAAATAACCCCAAACTCAGTAGAGGTGAGCCTAGGGGTGGCATGCCAATGCTGGAAGTAGGTAGCCCAGCTCAAGTGCATGTACACGTCTGTGCAGCATGGATGTTCTAGTTTAGATTCCCAGAGTCACAAAAGCCCAACAGAACAAGTATTTTAGAATGCTTCCCCCTCTCCCTTCTAAACGTATGAAATATTTTAGGCAGAAGGGTAAAAGAACACCCAAAAAACAGTCTTGCTCTGATTTGGAAGTTAAAAGGAAAGTGTTAACAATAAATAAAGGGTAAAGGGGAGTTACAAAAGTATAAAGGAAGGAAAACAGATACAGATCTATTTGCAAAACCAGACTGATAGCGATGGATTGCCTGTATGGAGGTAGATTGCACAAGGTAGCTGGTCAGCCACCTGGTTAGCTGGCTGTATGGCTCAGCAGGAGCAGCTGCAGCAGCAAAGGAGAATGTTCCTTGTCAGGCAGAGCAGAGAGAGAGAAACAGGAAATTTGCCTGCTTTTATAGGATTGCAGACAGGAAATGGGAGTGGGCTGACCTTTTGCACATGGAATCAGGTTCTAAACCACCCCCCAGAAGGAGCCAAGGGGGACCTGGCATGAGTTTCCAGACCACATCCCAGTCTCATAGAGGCTCAATTCCTCAATTCGTAACAATAGACAACAAACAAGAGGAGCTGGAGACCATTGTGCAGCAAGATAGCTGTGACTTAGTCACAGTCACAGAAACATGATGGGATGACTCTCGTGAATGGAGTGCTGCAATGGATGGCTCTAAGCTATTCAGAAGATATAGACAAGCAAGAAGGGGCAGTGAGGTGGTGCTGTATGTTAGGGAGTGTTTCATAGAATCATAGAATGGTTTAGATTGGAAGGGACCTCAAAGGTCATCCAGTTCCAATGCTCTGCCATAGGCAGGGACACTTCCCACTAGAACAGGTCACTCAAGGCCTCATCGAAACTGGCCTTGAACACTTCCAGGGAGGGAGCATCCACAACCTCCCTGGGTAACCTGTGCCAGTGTTTCACCACCTTCACTGCAAAGAACTTCCTAACATCTAGTTTAAATTTTCCCTCTGCCAGTTTAAACCTATTACTCCTCATCCTGTTATCTTGTAAATAGTCCCTCCCCAGCCCTCCTGTAGGCCCCTTTCAGATACTGGAAGGCTACTACAAGATCTCCTCAAAGCCTTCTCCTACCCAGGCTGAAAAGCCTCAACTTTTGTAGCCTGTCCTCATAGTAGAGCTGCTCCAGCCCTCTGATCATCTTCATGGCCCTCCTCTGGACTTGCTTCAACAGTTCCTTGTCCTTCTTGTGTTGGGGGCTCCAGAACTGTACACAGTACTCCAGGTGGGGTCTGATGAGAGCAGAGAAAAGGGTGAGAATCCCCTCCCTAGCCCTGCTGGCCACACTTCTCTTGATGCAGCCCAGGACACAGTTGCTGTCTGGGCTGTGCATGCACACTGCCAGCTCAGGTTGAGCTTTTCACCAACCCAGACCCCCAGGTCCTTTTCCTCAGGGCTGCTCTCCAACCTGTATTTGTGCTTGGGATTGTGCCAACCCAGGTACAGGACCTTACTCTTGGCTTTGTTGAATATCATGAGGCTGGTCTGGGTCCACCTCTCCAGCTGGTCCAGGTCCCTCTGGATGGCATCCCTGCCCTCTAGCAAGTCAACCATGCCACACAGCTTGGTGTCATCTGCAGCTTGCTGAGGGTGAACTTGATTCCACTGCCCAAGATGTTTCAGTTGTGTAGAGCTCAACAATTGTGATGATAAAGTTGAGTGATTGTGGGTAAAGATGAAGTGTAAGGCCAACAAGGCAGATATCCCGCTGGGAGTCTGTTATAGACCACTTATCCAGGAGGAAGAGACAGATGAAGGACTCTGCAACTGGCTGGCAGAAGTCTTACAACCACAAGCCAAGTCCTTGTCCTTGTTCTTGTGGGGGACATAAATTTTCAACAGATGTCTGCTGAAAATAAAAGACAGGAGAGAGGAGACAGTCTCAAAGACTCTTGAAATGTGTGAAAGATAACTTCCAACACAGAAGGTAAGTAAGCCTACTAGGGAGGTGCTGTGCTTGACCTGCTGTTTACAAACAGAGAAGAACTGGTAGGAGATATGGTGATTGGAGAGGTCATCTTGGGTTTGGTGACTATGAAAAGATAGAATTATCAGTTCTTGGTGAAGTACACAAAACTACTACCATGGACTTCCACAGGGCAGAGTATGGCCTGTTTAGGACACCAGTTGAGAGAGTCCCTTGGGAGGCAGTCTTCAAGGGCAAAGAGCTCTGGGAAGACTGGACTCCTGAAATAGGCTCATACTTCAGATCAGCTTAGCCCTGATATTTTGGGCTTCAACTACCTGGAAACTTAAGTTCTTCAAGTTTCCCAGGAGAAGACATTTAAGTGCCTCATGACACGGCAATAAGTGCTACCGACATTGTGCTCTCTGCACATCTGCAAGAGATCCTGCTTGCACCTCTGCAAACCTCCATGCCACGAGGAACCATAATCAGGTCAGAGATTGTCTGCCTCTTTTCCAGCACCCTGGGAAGGTCTAGAAGTCTTTCACTGGCTGAGCAGTTCCAACACTGCCACAAAGAAGCCAGGGACTATCTTGAAATTTCTACTCCACTGCAGTGAGTAGAACAGACTTTCCCTAGAGCTCCAAGCTGCCTATTTGTAAATGGGACAAAGCTGTTTTGTGGCTAAACTTTTCCAAAATTTATGTTTCTCCTTGTGAAAACTTTCCTAAAATAGAACTCAAATTTAACTAATTAGTATATGGTTGTGGGTGGGGCTTTCTGGAAATAAAATTAATAAAATAAAATTGTTTTTTAATTCCTGCCTCGTTAATTGCCCTAACTAAATCACTCACGTGGAAGTCTGCACTGGAGTTGGGCTGGTGGTTGGCTGGGTTTTTTGTGCCCAGTATTAAATGGTAAATGGACATTTTGTCTAGAAAAGGATAAACAGAGCAAGGGAGAATGAGAAAAGGTTCCTACCTTGAGAGGTCCTGCCTCAAGAGTTCCCCATCTTGAAAGAGCTCCTAATAGAGTGCCTGACAGGACAGGTTCCTGCTGTGACTGGACCATCCTCGCTTTTGGACGGCTCCTACCTTTTTGCATGTTCTTTCCATTTTACCCTGTCCCTGCTTTTGGACAGTTATCCTCACTTTTGCACCCTTCTGTGCAAACCTGCAGGCTGGCAAGCCCTGGGGTCCTGTGAGAGACAGCTGGCAGTATCTGGACCGGCCACTCTCAGACCGTATCAGCAGCCAACTTCCTGGCTGCTTCCTGGATGCAGGACGCTAGCAGTTTTGGCTTGCCCCTGCTGCTGTGAAGGCAGCATCATCCTACAATCATCCCACTCATGGAAGGAGAGCTTGAGGTACTTCTGAGTTTGGTGGCTCTGCCACTTGCCTTGGGCTTCTGCTGCGTGGACATATGCTACTAGATATTACCTGCAGTGTCAGAAGGCTGTGTCTGCAGAGGAATACAGTAAGAGATCATTGCCAAATGCCTATCTCACTTCTGTAAGACCTGCTGTTCCCTTAATCTTCTGCTCGGCCTGATTCATAGTGGAGTAAAGTTGTGTTTACAGCTTAGCCTTTTCCATTTCCTGACTTCCTAAACATCTACATTTGCCTATAATATCCTTTTTTGAAGAAATTCCTGATCAAACAGAATCTGTAAATAAACCTAAACTAATTTTTGTATATAGTTTGGAGGTGGGGTTCCAGAAAAATAAAATAATTATATTTTTATAATTCCTGACTTGGCCACATTAATTCCCTGCCTCCATGACACACACACAAGAAAAATTTATTAACATTGATTAATTAACAAAGTTGAGAAGATTGGGATGCTAGGCAATCACCTGCAAAGCTAGCAGACCTCCCAAAAATTCCCCATGTGCTATGTACAATTTCTTATCACCAAGCTACAGGCTAAGCACATCTGAATTTGTTTAACAGCTTCTTTGCCTGCAATTAAAGGAGTATTGACAACCCATGCTCTGAGAGAGGTGGTTTTCTCGGCTCTAGGGTGAGTGTCTGGTTTAGTATTATGATGATATGTCAATGAGTAAAGGTAACTCATTAGAAACATAAACTGCAACAGTTTTACATCCTCGTGGTTTGGTGATGAAAGTTTCTTCCAGTAACAAGTAGTAGTTGTTTCATTAGATTTTGATGTCTTTGGTGTCTTCTTACAGCCCTTTAAGTTACTGAGAACTTCAGCACAAGCTTTTGCCTTCTCTTCAAGGCAACAGTAACCAGCAAGGCATGCAATGTTCATATGAAGTGACCAACTTTAGGCTATAAAGCCCCTAATTTGTGGTCCTGTGCTAGTTTGAAGCAAACTAGAATGTTTTGGTAAAAGAACTAGATAACGGGCAGTGAAATGAAAAACAATTGTGTCTCCTTCTCTCAGTCATGCTGAGAACTCTGGGAAGAAGAAGTAAAACATTCTCCATTTTGTCTTTTCATTCTGCCTTTGCCTTCAGACCTAGTCACATCTCATTAACCTTGCTCCTACTAACCTTGCTCCCTAACCTCTTGGCTGCACCTCTCTTCTTCCTGAGAACTGGGGTAAGGTTGAGAGGGCAAGGGGAGGTGTTGGGGTGGTTTGAGAGCCCCTCCTGGGGACTCAGGTTTCTGGGAGGGGAGTTGTGCTTCTGTATTGTTTATCCTTTGTATATTTCTGTGTATAACTGTATATATTGTAAATAGCTGCTTGTATATTTGCTGCTGTAAAATAAATAGCTTCATTTATATTCCCAGAGGCCGTCTGAGTTAGCTGGGGCAATTCCAAAAGTGGGGGTGGGGGGTGAGAGCCCAAACCATCACATTTTTTAATTGGCACCCTACGTGGGGCTAGTTATTTGAGTGACTGGTAATTAACTCTGGGAATTAAGATGAAGATAATAAGGCAGCTATTGTACTTGTTTGGGGCGTTACTCTGGTCTGGTTTTGTTTTCTTGGCATTTAGTTGGATAAAGGCTCAAATTGTTGCTTATTTTATTGATTTAGCTTATAAGAAGGCTAAAGCCAAAGTTTCAAGCATGTTCTGGAGCTGGGGTGATTTTATCCTTGGTTATGTTGGTTTTAATATCTCTGAGAATATTACAAGTAATATTATGGGAGCACTCATCAATAATGTGACAATCAATCAAAATTCTGCTTTATCTACGTCTTTGACGCGAATAATTCAGCCTAATACTGGGATTCCAGATGTTTGTTTAGCAAATTGCTCTTGCAAAACTGTTCTAATTCTCTCAATTTTTAATGTGTGTCTCATGGGATTAATATTCATATTAATTTTGGCATTATTTGTGGAAAATTCAAAACCAGCTTCTGTAAGAACTAGGAAAAATTCTGTGTCTCAAAAGCAGCCTCTTTCACAGCAAAACAAGGGAACACAGTTGTCTGCTTCCCCCTTGCCAGCCTCTCCACCCTCCTCTCCAAAATCTGGGAACATGGCCAACGTTCCTGCCAGTAATATAAACAATAATGATAACAACAACAATCTGCAGAGTTTGGCAGGAGTCCCAGGAGCACAGGCAGGTACCCAAAATCAGAATGTTCCTATCAACAATGATAACACGTCATGGTTGGCAGGCATCCCAGGAGGACAGGCAAATAATCCCACTAATGCTAATAACACTGCTAATGCTGGTAACGCTAGCCCAGTCAGTCCAAATCCTAATGACACCAGCTCAGCCAATTCGAACCCCCAGCCAGCAGACCAGAACCAAAATCCTCCTACTAAAAGTAAGGCAGATTTGAACTCATAAGCTCCAGGTCAGACCCCTAATGATTCAAACCCTTCAAGTCAGACACCCAATAATTCAAACCCTCCAGCAGACACGTCCAAGTCTGTTGCTGTGCAGGCCCTTCTGGCACCTGCTAAGGCAAAAGCTAAGACAAAGTGTGGTTCACAGGAGGATGTAAGAGAGGGGACCTCTGGTGATCAGCAAGAGGAAGAAGAGGAGGTAGTTAGTCTGTGAGACCTCGCAAATGTGCTGAGACACCAATACTCAAATGAGAAGAGCGCTGTGAGGTTGGCTGCCAAGAGAGAGGATGGTTCCAATGAGTTTAAGAGTGCTATGAGAAAGGTTCTGTTAGGCCAGGGACAACCAGATCAACAGGAGGAAGAGGAGGAAGATGACATCCAGGACTCCGATGATCCACTCAGAGAAGTCAGAGAAGTTAGAAAGGAATACTCAAGGGAATCAGGTAAGCCAATCCTAAGCTGGCTAGTGAGATGCCGTGGCATTGGTGCTAATGCTCTGCAGGCAGGAGACAAGTCTGCCAAGCAGCTGGGACCACTCACTAAGGAGAGTGGAGTGGACAAATACCTAGCAAGTCCTCTTGCTAGGGTTAGCTTGTGGACATGCCTTTTGTTGGCTGTGGCTATGAGATATCCCTGAGATGATTTGCCATGGGCTGCCAAGAAGTGGAACACCATTGAGCAGGAAATTAAGCTTCTGAAGGAGTTTGCTGTGAAGGAAGTTTTTTATGGAGATCATGGCACTCATGGTTCCTTTGGGAACAGGTCTCATGAAGAAGCTTATTAAGCTTGCTCCTTCATCCTATGCTAACATCTTGGCCAGTAAGTTTCTAGCAAGGAGTGATAATAGAAGGTCTTTCACTGTTGGTGAATTCACTGACCAGCTCAGGCAAATTGAGAACAGCTTGTCCCATTCTGGTATAATCTGTGCCATACAGACTATGACTACAGAGCTTAAAGATGGTATTAGAGATGGCATTAAAGAGAGCATGAAAGAACTGAAGGAGGATCTTAAAAACATTACCAATCTGGTAAAGGATACCATTCCTGCATCATCTGAATGGGTGCATGTTTCTGCAGTCAGGAACAGACGCCCACCTCCTGCAAGGCAATTCCAGCCCAGGAGGAGACAAATTCCACCTAGACAGCAGCAATCACGTGCGTCACTGTGGATACTTCTGCGTGACACATACGGGGAGAACATGAACAAATGGGATGGTAAACCTACTTCAGCTCTTTCAAAGAGGGTCAAGGATCTGCAGAGTGGCAGAAACAGAGGCAGCAATGCCAGAAAAGTAGCTGTCACCTCTTCAGCTCCTGAGAGCAACTGCAATTGTTCCAACAGTTGCAATTCCTCTCACAACAACACCAATCACTGTGTACACCCCACATGCCATGTTCATCATTAGGGGTGCCCTGCCTCCAGCCAGGAGGAGGAAAGGGATAGTGGAGAGAACCAAATCTATTGGAATGTATTCATTAGGTGGCCTGGCAGTTCAAAAGTTTGGAAATACAGGGCTTTAGTTGACACAGGTGCTCAATGTACTTTATTGCCATCCAATTGCAAAGGGACAGAGTCCATATCTATTTTTGGAATCACTGGTGGATCTCAAGAGTTAATTTAAGTTGCAGGCTGAGATCAGTTTAACTGGTAAAGAGTGGAAGACACATACTATTGTAACTGGTCCTGATGCGCCTTGCATTCTGGGAATTGACTTTTTGAGACAAGGTTGTTTCAAAGATCCTAAGGGTCACAAATGGGCTTTTGGTATAGCATCTGTAGAGATTGAGGATGGTAAATTGAAATTGTCTATTAGACCTGAACTTTCAGATGAATCTGCAGTTGTGGGACATCATGACATAGAGGATCTGGAAGTGCCAATTGCAACTCAAACTGTTCATCACAGGCAGTACAGAACTAACCGTGACTCTTTGTTGCCCATTCATCAGCTGATTCATCCACTGGAGGATCAGGCTGTCATCGAGAAAGCTCATTCACCTTTCAACAGTCCCATCTGGCCTGTGCGTAAAGCTAATGGTGACTGGAGACTCACAGTTGATTTTCATGCCCTCAACGAGGTGACGCCACCCATGAGCGCAGCTGTGCCGGACATGCAGGAACTCCAGTATGAGCTGGAGTCGAAGGAAGCTAAATGGTATGCAACCATAGACATTGCTAATGCTTTCTTCTCTATTCCCATAGCAAAGGAGTGCAGGCCTCAGTTTGCATTCACCTGGAGAGGAATCCAGTACCAGTTCAACTGTTTGCCTCAGGGGTGGAAACACAGCTCAACCATCTGTCACTCAGTCATCCACAATGCACTGGAGAAAGGTAAAGCTCCAGAGCACATCCAGTACATCGACGACATCATTGTGTGGGGCCAAACTGCTGAGGAAGTCTTCGAGAAAGGTAACAAAATCATTGACATTCTGTTGCAAGCAGGTTTTGCCATTAAGAGAGACAAGGTCAAAGGACCTGCCAAAGAAATTCAGTTTCTGGGAGTGCGGTGGCAGGATGGTCGCCGTTACATTCCTCAGGATGTGATCAACAAAGTCTCCACCATGGCAGTTCCCACCAGTAAGAAGGACACACTTTCTTTCCTTGGTGTGGTGGGATTTTGGAGACTACACATTCCTGGTTTCAGTCAGATTGTCAAACCTCTGCATGATGTGACTCATAAGAGAAACAATTTCGAGTGGGGACTTGAACAACAAGCAGCCTTTGATCAGATCAAACGAGAAATAGTCCATGCAGTGGGCTTGGGACCTGTGAGATCTGGTCTGGACATTAAGAACATTCTGTACACGGCTGCCAGTGACAATGGTCCAACTTGGAGTCTTTGGCAGAGAGCTCCAAATGAGACACGTGGTCGTCCTCTTGGTTTCTGGGGACGCTGCTACAGAGGTTCAGAGACAAATTACACCGCAACAGAGAAAGAGATTCTAGCAGCCTATGAAGGAGTGAAAGCAGCTTCTGAGGTGATTGGAACTGAGTCACAATTGCTTTTAGCTCCTAGACTGCCAGTTCTAAACTGGATGTTCAAGGGCAAAGGTTCATCACCACATCATGCCACAGATGCAACCTGGTCTAAATGGATGGCTTTGATAACCCAACGAGCACGAATGGGTAATCTTGATCGACCTGGTCTGGTGGAGGTGATCACCAACTGGCCGGAAGGCACAGACTGTCCCAAACCTCCAGAGGAGAAAATAACTCGTGCTGAGGAAGCTGCTCCCTATGGTGATCTCTCTGATCAGGAAAAGAACTATGCTTTGTTCACAGATGGTTCCTGTCGTCTTGTTGGGAACAAGCGAATATGGAAGTCAGCGGTTTGGAGTCCAACAGGAGAGTTACCGAAACGAAAGATGGCGAAGGAGAATCCAGTCAGTTCGCTGAGGTAAAAGCTGTCCAACTTGCTCTTGATGTGGCTGAACGTGAGAATTGGCCTATCCTTTACCTCTACACCGACTCACGGATGGTAGCCAATGCTCTGTGGGGTTGGCTGAAGGACTGGAAGAAGAATGGTTGGCAGAGGAAGGGAAAGCCTATTTGGTGTGCTGATCTATGGCAGGACATTGATGCACGGCTGGAGAGAACTCCAGTGAAGGTGCGGCACATAGACGCACACATGCCTAAGAGCAGAGCTACTGAGGAACATAAACATAACCGGAAGGCAGATCAAGCTGGTAAGATTGCTCAAGTTGATACCAACTCTGATCTTGACATCGACCTTGATTGGAAACACCGAGGTGAGCTGTTCTTAGCTCGGTGGGCCCATGATTCATCTGGACATCAAGGCAGAGATGGAACATACCGATGGGCTCGCGATAGGTCAATTGACTTGTCCATGGATGCTATCACCCAAGTCATCTATGACTGTGACATTTGTGCTGCTATTAAGCAGGCTAAGCGAATCAAGCCCTTATGGTATGGTGAGAGATGGTCAAAGTACAGGTATGGTGAAGCCTGGCAGATTGACTACATCACTTTACCTCGATCTCATTCTGGCAAGCAGTATGTGCTGACGATGGTAGAGGCCAGCACCGGGTGGCTGGAAACCTATCCAGTTCCACATGCAACTGCACACAACACCGTTCTTGGCTTGGAGAGACAAATCTTGTGGAGACATAGAACTCCAGAGAGAATCAAGTCAGACAATGGTACTCATTTCAAGAACAATCTTGTGAAAAATTGGGCCAAAGAGCATGGTATTGAATGGATCTATCACATACCCTACTATGCACCAGCTTCAGGGAAGATTGAACGCTACAATGGTTTGCTGAAAACCACCCTAAAAGCCATGGGGGGTGGAACTCTGAAAAACTGGGACAAACATTTAGCACAAGCTACCTGGTTGGTAAATAGTAGAGGTTCAGTAAACAGAGCAGGACCTGCACAATCAGATTTGATCCGAACAGTAGACGGTGATAAAGTTCCTGTTGTACATGAAAGGAATCTGTTAGGGAAAACTGTTTGGGTATTTTCTCCTTCGGGCAAAGGGAAACCTGTCCAAGGGGTGGTTTCTGCTGAAGGTCCTGGTCATACATACTGGGTAATGCAGGAGAATGGTGAAATCCAGTGTATTTCACAGAGAAATCTAACCTTAGCTGAGAGAGTTTAAATTCAGAGTGTATAATACAAGTTGTTAGGAGTTTTCTGTTCTCGGTAACATCGGCGTCCAACACTGGAAGAATCTACGAGAGAAATCTACAGTACGTGAGCACGAACCCAATGTCACCTGGGAGTCCCTGTTATGAGCTTTTGAATCACCTACATCTGATTGAAGTGTGAACTGAACTTGTATATATTGTTTTAGTGTAAATATTGGTTTAGATTAGATTGGATAATTCTCAGCGATACTTTGAGCAAAGTAGACAAAGGGTGGATTGTGCTAGTTAGAAGCAAGCTAGAATGTTTTGGTAAAAGAACTAGATAATGGGCAGTGAAATGAAAAACAATTGTGTCTCCTCTCACAGTCACGCTGAGAACTCTGGGAAGAAGAAGTAAAACATTCTCCATTTTGTCTTTTCATTCTGCCTTTGCCTTCAGACCTAGTCACATCTCATTAACCTTGCTCCCACTAACCTTGCTCCCTAACCTCTTGGCTGCACCTCTCTTCTTCCTGAGAACTGGGGTAAGGTTGAGAGGGCAAGGGGAGGTGTTGAGGTGGTTTGAGAGCCCCTCCTGGGGACTCAGGTTTCTGGGAGGGGAGTTGTGCTTCTGTATTGTTTATCCTTTGTATATTTCTGTGTATAACTGTATATATTGTAAATAGCTGCTTGTATATTTGCTGCTGTAAAATAAATAGCTTCATTTATATTCCCAGAGGCCGTCTGAGTTAGCTGGGGCAATTCCAAAAGTGTGGGGGGGCAGGTAAGAGCCCAAACCATCACAGGTCCTCATTAGAACACCAATGCAGAATACTCAGCCCTAAATTAAAATGTTACTATAACCTAGGCATTTACTTGGTTTCGCTTTTGTAACAGTAGTGCGTGACTCTCCTGAGAAGCAGGGAGGAACACGCTGGTGAACCTCACCCAATTTCTGAGAGGTTTGCTGCTTACCAGATGCTCACGTCAGGGATATTTACCTAGAGATTACCAAAACTTGCATATCCAAGTATTATCCACTCCTGCTGTTTCATGTGGGTACCACAGATAGAGCTGAGCACACTCTGGGGACTATCAAGGACTAGAGAGTTCTGAGAGCAGTGGTGAAGGGCTCTGGAATGCAAGTAATGTTTTCATCAATCCTCCTGGTCAAAGGGAAAGGGATTGAAAGGGTCAATCAAATCAACAGAAGGCTACAGGAGTCAACCCCACCAGTACCATGTTGAGGCCAGTGCCAGAAACAGATTGGAGAGCCTGGAGGAGAGCTGCAGGGCAGAATAAGAGCACTTAAAATACAGCAGAAAGGAATTCTGTCCAGTAAGTCAGGTGACCAATGAGAAAGAGTAGCCCAAGAAAACTGGTTAATATTCAAGGATTACCTTCTCCAAGCCCAGGAGCAACATGTCCCAGCAAAGAAAAAGGCAGGCAAAAAGCCCAGGTGTCCTGCAGGGGTGGGAAAAGTGCACTCTTGGATGCTCCTCAGCACATGAAGGAGGCCTGCAGAGGCTGAAAGCAAGGACAGTGCAGAACAGATTCAAGAGCACCTGAAAAAATCTGAATGTGCACAAGTCCATGGGACCTGACCTGCTTCAGCCACAGGTCTTGTGGGAACAAACAGACTAAGTTGCCTAACTGCTTTTCATCACCTTTGATGTCTTTGCCATAGGGTGAAGGACTTCGTGATTGAAAGGGGAAAACATATCTTTGTGTTTCAAAGTGGGGAAAGAAGGAAGACCTGGGGAACTACAGGCCAGTCAGTATGACCTCTGTGCCCTGCAAGCTCATGGATCAGAATCTCCTGGAAGCTCTGCTAAGGCACATGAAAAAAAAAACAAACCACAGAGGTGAATGGTGGCAGCCAACATGGCTTGACCAAGGCAAAATTGTGACTGACAAATCTGGTGGCCTCCAGTCAGGCACTAACAGCATGGATGGACAAAGAGAATGTAACTCGTGTCAGCTACCTGGACTTGGGCAAAGCGTCCCCTGTGACATCCTGGTCTCAAAACTGGAAAAGACAGGGATTTGATGGGTAGACCATTTGGTGGATAAGGAATTGGCTTGAGAATTGCACTCAGAGAAATTGCCAGTGGCTTGACATCTTGAGTGGAGGCAATTGGTTAGTGCTGCTGCTCAGGAGTTGGCACCAGGACTGCTGCTGTTTAACATCTTTGTGACATGGAGAGTGAGATTGAGTGCATGCTCAGAAAATTTGCTGATACCACCAATCTGTGTGGTGCTGTCAATGTGCTATGGGGAAAAGGGATATCATCCAGAGAGACCTTAACAAGCTTCAGAGGCAGGGCAATACCAACATCACAAAGTTAAGCAAAGACAAGTGTAAGGTCCTGTCCCTGGGCTGGGTAGAGAATGGATAGAGAGCAGTCCTGAGGAGAAAGACTTGGATGTGCTGGTTGATGAGAAGCTCAAAATGAGCCAATAGCGTCTTCTTGCAGCCCACAAAGCCAATCAAATCCTGTCCTCCATGAAAAGAAGTATGGTTAGCAAATGAAGAGAGATTCCTTCCCTTCTACTCTCCTGAGATGACCCTATCTTAAGTACTGTGTCCAGACCTGAAGCCTCCAGCAGAAGAGGACATGGAACTGTTCGAGTCCAGAGGAGGGCCACAAATATGGCCAGAAAGCTAGATCATGTCTCTTGTGCAGGCAAGCTGAGAGATGCTGGTTTTCACCCTAGAGAGAAGGCCCCTTATAGCAGCCTTCCAGTATTTGAAGAGGGCCTATAGCATAATTGGAGAAGGACTTTTTACACAGATAGGAAGTGACAGGATAAGGGGTAATGGCTTCAACCTGAAACAAGGTAGATTTAGATAAGACATTAGGAAGACATACTTCACCGTGGGGGTGATGAGCCAATGGAACAGGTTACCCAGAGAATTTGGGGGAGGCTTCAACTCTGAAAGTGCCCAAAGTTAGGCTGGATGAGGCTTTGAGAAGGAGGTGTTCCTTCCACAACAGGGGGTTGGAGCTAGATGATCTCTGAAGTCTTTTACAATCCAAATCATTCTGTGACTCTGTTTTTCAGAAGTCACTGTTTACTGTAAGAGATTTACAGGTTCATAGTACCTTTCCTGGTAAAGCCCCCTTCCTTACTTTCCTTTCTTGCCTTCCCATGAATTCCCCTCTATGCACATACTTTGCGTTGGAAATTGCTTAGTGCTACAAGTCTGTTTAAAAAAAAGGCTCAGTTATGTCTGCTGTATTTAGACCTACAGGTATCTTGCTTGGTCTCCCCTTTGGTCTCGTCTCTGGTTCCTTCCCTCCAACTTAGGCATTCTCTGATCATTTCCCAGATAACTGACGCAAATTCATAATGTCTTTATTGTCTGTCAGCTCCTACTCATACTTCTGCAATATTCTACTTCAACAATTATTCCAGAATAAGCAAAATACCAGGACTTGTACTATGGTCCACCAAAGAATTCTATATTTTTATAGTCATATTGCACTCACTGAGAGTTAACATGAGGCAAAAGAAATATCTGAGCTTTGTCTTGGCAGAAGTGGAAATGCTTGTTGAAAGGAAAGCTCTGAGGAATGACATAGGGCACTTTTCAAAGCTAACAAGTAGGAAAGCTCTTCTTACATGGTAGCTGGCACATGTCAACCTCCATACTTTGCAGCTGAAACATATCTATTAGGTATGACAGGATACAGATCAGGGAACCATAGAATCACAGAATGACTTGGATCAGAAAGGACCTTTCAAAGATCATCTAAGTCCACATGCCCCTGCTACGGGGGCTCAGACGCCGGACCAACTTGACCTCAAATCATTTTAGGAGTATAGGCATCTACCACCTCTCTGGGCAACCTGGGCCAGTGTTTTGCTTCACTATCTCTGTAAAAAGTTTCTCTGTTATGTAAAATCTAAATCTGCCCTTCGGTTTAAACACATTGCCCCTTGTCCTACCACTAGAGACCCTGATAAAAAGTATCTTTCTTTCTTGTATGCTCCTTTTGTGTACTGAAAGGCCACAAAAAGTTCTCCCTAGGTCTCTTCCTGGCTGAACAACCCCAACTCTCAGACTTTCTTCACAGTTGTATCACTGACCATTTCCCACACTCTCATCTGGACCTCTCTAACAGGACTGTGTATTCTCTCTAGTGAGGACTCACAGCTGGATACAGTACTCCAGGTTGGGTCTCAGAGTGGAGGAGAACAGCAGAACCACCTCCCTTGACCTGCTGGCCATGCCTCTTTAGATGCAGTTCAGGACATAGCTGGCCTTCTGGGCTGCAAATGCACATGTCCAGCTTTTCATCCACCAATACTTCTCTGTGGGGTTGTCCTCAATCCCATCATCCTCTAGTCCATACTGATACTGAGGATTGCTCCAACTCAGCTGCAGGACCTTGCATTTGGCCTTGTTGAACCTCATGTCCTACACAATGAAAGGAAATTAATGACTGTGGACTTCTGTTTTTAAAAGACAAGATTCTCAATTCAGCAGCAGAAAGAAAGCCTTTGCATCTGCTATTGCATTGTCAGTTTTGGCTTGGTGAAACTTGTACCACTTGTGTGCCAATAAATTCAGATCCTGATACGTCATTAAATGAAATCCGCCTTACTGAGAAATGCTATAAAAACAAGAGCTCAAATACAGAAATTCCAAAGTAAAACTTTATTAAATGATGAAAAACCAACAACATTGCAGTTAAGCTTCATCTCTGCTGAAATAGTAGTTTTCTAATTTTTCTGTAGCAGAAAGTGCAACAAATCAATTACTTGGACTAAAACAAACTAATAATTGTTAATTTCTCTTAATAAAAATGTATAGTTCAGCAGTTGTGCAACAAGTCATACAAAGTTCTGAAAAAAAAAATCCCCCTTTGAATCTGGTGGCAGAGGAGATCACCTGCACTGGTCACATTTTAAGTGCCTTTTCTCTTTTTTACCACTCTGTAAGAAACAAATAAAACAAATGTTTAGTTAATACACTAGACATGACACTTTAATACCCAAAACAACTCCAGATATAAAGTAGTATGAATTTACAAGAAAAAGATTCAGAAGTTAAGTTGAATACTTAAATTATATAACTGTTAAGGGACATGGATTCACCTAAACATGAAACAGATCAAGGCACTTACAGGATACATAATTGAAATATCAACATCTAGAGATTTTATTTTGGTTTTGTCTGCTGCTTTGTTTTTAACCCACAGATATTGATTACTTTATTTTATATAGGTAGTAGGTTAGGAACTTCCCTCCTAGTATTAAAATTACCAGACTAGCTCAGATGGCTTGGAAGTAAGATGAAGCTGTAATTACAGCAAAGTAAAATTTACAAGCATATGTACACAATATATTTACAGTATTTACAATTATATACACCTTAGAAAGAATACAGAAATCCAAACTCCTTCCTGGACAAAGAAACTGCCCAGAAAGGCTCAAAGCTCCCCTCTCTTTCTCCATCTACTTTCCCAGACAGACAAAACAACCAGCAAAGCTTACATTGCTTCTGTTAGTCAAGATTAGTAGAAAATACATTAGAGCAAAGTGAAGAGGAAGCAAATAGATCCAATGTCCCAGAGTGAGACAGATTATTTACATTTTGACTTCTTATCCCTCTCAGCAGACCAATGAATGATAAGACTTCACAATTATTTTGTTTTCACAACCCATGATCTAGTTTCTCTCATTAAAATATTCCATTTAGCCTTAAACCAGCATGATACATAAAAAAAAATGTGCCTTGCATTGGCAAAGACAATGCTACAAAAACCCAGGAATATAAAAAGAGTTGTCCTGGTCATTTCACAGTGTTTCAGGAGAGTATAATAAAAGCAGAAACAACAATCCTTGCAAAGCAGATTAGAAAGTTTTCCTCTAACAAAATTCCAGGACACAAACAAAGTTTTGCTTTTTTTTTTTTTTTAATAAAACCACAAACAGCCAAAAAAAATGTTCAGGATGATGAATTAAGCAAGAAATACAGTAAAATGTGAAAAGATAAATGCATATTGGACTGGAAGGGTGGCAGGGGAAAAAAAGGCAACAATAAGTGATTTCGCAGTAACTCCTATGCATATAGCAAAGACCACTATTTTAGTAATTTTTTTGGTGTTGTTTTATAAATTATTTTATAATAATTTATTATTATAAAATAATAATAATGTTTATTAATCAGAATATAAACTTAGCTTGTTCAAAAATTTCTCTTTGCAGAAAAAACAATTTATTAGCGAAAGCATGGCTGGGAGGGGAAACAAAGACAGAAGTTTTAAGTCAGAAAAGTGATGCAAATGGCTGAATTTCACAAGAGATTTTTAGTTTCAACTAGCTCAGCTTGTCTGTTAGGGAATGAACAATCATAAACATTTGTGTGTGTGTATATATATAAGCATATACACACATAAATGTGTATCAGAGAATCAGAGAACATCCGGTTACATGAAACCTCAAAGGTCATCCAGTCCAACCCTCCCACCCCGCACTGAACAGTCAATACTAAGCCATGTCCCTAAACCCCAGGTCCACACACTGCTTAACACCTCCAGCAACGGTGGCCCCACCACTGCCCTGGCCAGACCATTTCAGTGTTTGAGAACCCTCTCTGTGAAGAATAATTTCCAAACATTCACTCTGAACCTCTCATGGTGCAGCTTGGAATCATTTCCTCTAGTCCTATTGCTTGACACCAAGGAGATGAGGCTGGACCCTCCTAATCTCAACCTCCCATCAGATAGTTGTAGATAGTGATGAGGTCTCACCCCAGCCTCCTCTTCTCCTCAGCTCCCTCAGATTCTCCTCATTGGTGATATGTTCCAGGTCCTTCACTGGCCTCATTGCCCTTCTTGGGACAAGCTTCAGCACCTCAACGTCCTTCCTGTAGTGAGGTGCCCAGAACTGAACACAATACTGGAGTTGTGGCCTCACAAGTGCCAAGTACAGGGAGGGACAATCATCCCCCTGTTCCTGCTGGCCACACTATTTCTAATGCAAGCCAGCACACCACTGGCTTTCTTAGCCACCTGAGCACACTGCTGGCTCATATTTAATCAAGTGTCAAACAGGATGCCCAGGTCCCTCTCTGAGTCACAGCTTTCCAACCACACATCCCCAAGTCTGTACCATGGGCTTATCATGGGCTGGTTGTGATCCAAGTGAAGGACCTGGCATTTGGCCTTGCTTAATTTTATACCGTTAGCCTTACCCTACCAGCCTAATCTGTCCACATCCCACTGGAAGTCTTCCCTAACCTCTAGCAGACTGACACAGATACCTAGCTTGGTGCTATCTGCTGATTTTCTGAGAGTGCACTAAATCCCCTCATTTAGATCACTGACAAAGATATTAAAGAGGACAGGGCCCAGTACTGAGCCCTAGGGGCCATCACTGGTGACTGGGCATCAGCCAGGTTTAGCTCCATTCACCACCACTCTTTGGGCCCTGCCATCCAGCCAGCTTTTTAGCCGGTGCAGAGTGCACTTATCCAAGTCTTGTGCCATGAGTTGCTGAAGGAGAATACTGTGGGAGACAGTGTCAAAGGTTTCACTGGTGTCCAGGCAGACAATGTCCTTCCCTCATCCACTAGGCTGGTCACCTTATTGTAGAAGGAGGTCAGGTTAGTCAGGCAGGACCTGCCTTTCATAAACCCATTTTGACTGGCCCTGATCTCCTGGCTGTATGTGCAGTGTGATGGCACTAAAGATGACCTGCTCCACAACCTTTCCTGGTATTGAGGTCAAACTGACAGGCCTGCAGTTCTTTGGATTATCCTTCCAGCCCTTTAGGTAGATGGGTGTCACATTTGCCAGCCTCCACTCAACTGGGACCTCCCTGGTTAGCCAAAATGGTTGGCTAATAATGGTGAATGCCCTGGTGAACACATCTGCCAGCTCATCAAGTACCCTTGGTGAATCCCATCCAGTCCCACAGACTTGTGCACATCTAAGTGGCACAATAGACTATTGATAGCTTCCTCCTGGATTGGGGGAGCTGCTTTCTGCTCCTCATTCCTGTCTTCCAGTTCCAAGGGCTGAGCCCCCAAGAAACAACTGGTGTCACTGACAAATACTGAGGCAAAGTAGCCATTCAGCAGCTCAGCCTCTTCCTTGTCTTTGGCCCCCAGGTTCCCTCCTACATCCAGCAGTGGGTGGACATTCTCCCTAACTTCTTTTACTGTTATCTCACTTAGTAAAATTAACTTCTCTATCTTTAATGACACTGGACAGATCTGAGTTTTAGTTGAACCTTTAGTTGGCCTTTCTGATTTTCTCCCTACATATCCTTGCAAGAGCCTTGCACTCTTCCTGAGTTGCCTGTCCCTTCCTCCATAGCCAGTAGGTTTTCCTTTTCTTCCTGAGTTCTGCCCAAAGCTCTCTACTTAGCTAGGCTGGTTTTCTGCCCCACCAGCTCATTTTCTGATGAACGGGAACTGCATGGTTCCTATGGCTTGAAGATTTCCCTCTTGGGGAATATCCAGCCTTCCTGGACTCCCTTGTCCTTCAGAACTACTTCCCAGGGAATGCCACCAACCAGTCTCCTAAATAAGACAGTCTGCCCTCCAGAAGTCCAAGGATGTAGTTCTGTTGAATCCCTTCCTAACTTCACTAAGAGTTGACATCTCCACCATCTCCTGGCCACTTTGTCCAAGATGTCCCACAAACCTTTACACATCCTACTAGTCCTTCTCTGTTTACAAACAGCAGGTCTAGTAGAGAGCCATCCCTTGTTGGCTCATTCATAACCTGCGCCATCTTCCATGCACTCCAAAAACTTCCGGGACTGCTTCCTGTCTTGTGTGTTCAATTTGTCAGATACCTGCTGGAAATACAAGTCCCCCACAAGAGCAAGAACCAGTAATTGAGACCTTCTCCAGGCACCTGTGAAGCACTTCATCAAGCTCCTTATCCTTGTTGGGTGGTCTACAGCAGACCCCCATCATGATATCTACCTTGTTGGCCTTTCTTCTGATTCTCACCCACAAGCATTCAACCCTATCATCAGTGTTATCATCATGCACAAGACAGTCAGGGTCCTCCCTGACATAGAGGGCCTCCCCAACACCTCTTCTTCTAGGCCTATCCCTTTTGAAGAGCCTGTAGCCATCCAACACAGCACTCCAGATATGGGATTCATCCCACCACGTCTCTGCAAGACAATTTTAAGAAGGAACTTCCTCACTTAGAGTAAATAACAGAGAGAAAAAGGCAAGAGATCACATATAGAACTTGGTGTAATATAGCCAAAGAATTTGATGCACTCAGAAAATATTTGGTTTTTTTCAGAAAGAGTAATTCTGACTTAATGAGCCAGTTTTCACAAAATTACAGTATTCCAACACAATGTGTTGCAACTTGAAATAGCATTGCTTGCCAAAGACTACACAGCTACCATAAAAGTTTCCATTCCATACTTAACATTCTCTCCATGTAACCTATGCAGAAGTTCGCAGTCAAAACAAACTAAATCCCATAAAACCCAACCAAAATTCCCCTCAAATGTGCATGACTTGACACGAGTACAAACTCTTACTTGCAAATTCTCTAAAAACACTTCAAAACCCCAGAATGTTAAGCAGTGAACTATTTATGCAAAAGTTAATGCAGTTCATGTTAGTGGATTTCAGTTAGCAGCCAAGTTTGACAGAACAGAATATGCACAGTCAGCAAAGTACTGATCTTATAACTTGTTTCAACACAACCTGTTGCGAATCTCCTACAAAGACTGATCTGGAGGCAGAACTGGGATATAGGAAAAAAGAGTGCCAAAAGGTCTACTATTAGTCCAGTTGTAAGGTTAAATAATACAGTGAAACCAACTTGTTGCTTTAAGTATGTTCTAAAGCACAAGACAGACAGTAGACTTCAAGTTTGCGAAACTGTGCTTTCATCTCGCTACTACTCCTTGGGTTTTTGTTTGGTTTTGTTTTTTTTTTTTCCCCTCTTTTTCCCTACAATATGAACCACTAATCTTTTTCAGATGGAAAAATTAGAGCTAATAGGTCAGTTCAGAGCATATTACCTCATGGTAATCTGAGCTACATCACAAACAGGTAAACTTAGCAACACGGAAAATAAATACCTGATATTTTGTTAACTCTGCCTGCAGTTGTTTCACTTTGGATCTTTCTTGCTCTAATGCTGCATGAAGTATAGTTACCTAAAACCATACAGAATATGAACGTGTAAAATTTCCTTAATGTTTGTGAGCTCATCAGGTCAGTGTTGTTTCTCTGTTACTATTGTGTTGGACAAACATGTAACACATGTCATGTTCAAGAATGACTACCACTATCGTTGAGCACGAACTGAAAGTACAAGTAAAATATTGTCATGACTTTTATTTCCCAAGCAAGAATTACTCATTTATGTGCCTTATAATACAGAAAAATTGTAACATTAGAAACTCTTCCACCTTTCAGTTTATTGCAGAAAATCCTTAACCAATGCACTATTATGCAATGCAGATAAACTCATTACATCATCCTCAAAAAGCGGTACTGTGTGACATGCAAAATGCTTTAACAAGTCAAGGGCTTAGAACTAACAGCTGCTGCAGACCAGAAACTATGCATGGAAGGCTTTCATGTTCTCTACTATAGTGATTCACCTACTGACATGTCTAAAGTTATTCACAGCTTACTTGGTTTGGTAAACTTGAGAATATACATAAAAGAAAACAAACAAGCAAAAAAAGCCACCCAGCAAAAACTTATCTTCTGAAGCATCTTTCTGAGCTTTCTAGCTTAGGTTACCAGAAAATGATATTTCTAAGGTGCTGTTCAGGGCAAAAATCATTTCAGGCATGCTAAGGTCTGCTCTCTTTTCAAGAACAGCTTTAAGTGAGTCATATTGGAGGTTTACATAATACACGCTTTTTGACATAGAGCTGCAGGGATAAGGATGAAATCTAACACCTTTTACTTCAATAAAGTTTTCATTTCACCTTCCTCCCTCCTGGGCTTCTATCGCTGCCTTTGATATACGCCTGATGCTTAAAATTTAGAGATCCTTACTTACCTGTACAGTCAATTCATTTTTGATAATTTGAGATTCATCAACCTGTAGGAGTATTTCAGCTTTGTCTTTCACTAGAGAAAGAGAAAGACACACTATGAGGATCTTTCCACATTTACAGGTCTTCGTCTGTAATACCACTGTGACATTGCTTTATTTCACTATTTTGTTACTTTAAATAATGCTATCTTGACTAAAAGAAGAGTAGTTGTGGAAAGCAAACCCAGCCATTATCTACCAGTGCCATTAGTAGCAGATTGAAAAGTTCAGGAGATTAAATCCCAACCCTGTGCTACATACCTCACACTCAACCCTGTAAAGATGCAGGGATTTTAGAGACACTCATTGAGAACAAAGTCCATCAGAAAACTGAATATTGGATCACAGAGAACATCTGGTTGCATGAAACCTCAAAGACCATCTAGTCCAATCCTCCACCCAGCACTGAATGGTCAATACTAAACCATGTCTCGAAATGCCAGGTCCACACACTGCTTAAACACCTCCAGGGATGGTGACGCCATCACTGCCCTGGGCAGGCCATTCCAATGTTTGAGAACCATCTCTGTGAAGAATAATTTCCAAACATTCACCCTGAACCTCCCATGGTGGAGCTTGTAACCATTTCCTCTAGTCTTGTTACTTCACACCAAGTTGAAGGGGCTGGAACCTTCCTTGTTCCAATGTCCCCTCAGGTAGTTGTAGAGAGCAATGAGGTCTTATCCCAGCCTCCTCCTCCCCAGACTGAAGAACCTCAGCTCCCTCAGACACTTGTCATAGGCCATGTTCTACAGGTCCTTCACAAGCCTCGTTACCTTTCTCTGGACAAGCTCCAGCACCTCAATGTCCTTCCTGTAGTGAGGTGCCCAGAACTGAACACAATACTGGAGTTGTGGCCTCATCAGTGCTGAGTACAGGGGGATGATCACCTCCCTGTTCCTGCTGGCCACAGTTTCTAATGCAAGCCAGCATGCCACTGGCGTTCTTGGCCACCTGGGCACACTACTGACTCATTTTTAATCAACTGTCAACCAGAATCCCCAGGTCCCTCTCTGAGTCACAGCTTTCCACCCACACATCTCCAAGTCTTTAGCTTCCCACGGGCTGGGTGTGACCCAGGTGAAGCACCTGGAACTTGGACCTGTTAAACAACATGCAGTTACCCTTGGGCCATTGGTCTAACCTGTCCAGGTCCCACTGCAAAGTCTCCCTTCCCTTCAGCAGACTGACACAGCCACCCAGCTTGGTGTCATCTGCAAATTCACTGAGGGCGCACTCAATCCTCTCATCCAAGATTATTAATAAAGATGAAGGATTTTGAGGTCCTAAGTTACACATATGAGCACAGTCACACCTGCAGAAGCTTTTACTTAAATATGGAAATGGTTAAACTATTTAGGCTGGTGTTTCTGAATTATCTGTGGATAGCTTAAAATTATCACTATGAAGAAATTATTTTTTTTCAAGCATCAGTACTGCCATGAGCTTTATTGTCTCAAAATGCAGAACACTCAGTGTGTAGAAAACCACAAAGCTGGTCATTTTATAGTAGGTTACTGTAGTAGGTTCCACATACAAACAAAAAACCTTCAGAACTTTGTCTATTTCCTCTCAAGATGGAAGTATTTCATGTTGGCTTAGACAGTGACTTCAAGTACTGAAGTTCCAAGTTAAAGTCTGCAATGATCAACCCCATGATAAACATTTAAACTACATTAGGCAGTTTTTCGTAAACCTACTTAGAAAGAAAATAATTGAGCTCTTTTTTTAGGTGCAAGCTTAGGCTGGAGAAGAAATTAAATTTAACATCTAAATTAAGAAATTGAAAAGAAAAGGCCATTTTGTTACAAAATTCGTGTGGGTAGCATCACAAGCTCAAAACAAAAATGATCAAGCAACATCAGGAAAATTAAAGGTTAGCTACACATAACAGCTATAAAGATACTAGGATACTTTAATATATATGAGCATATATATGTAATTTTCCCCCAGATTCGACAGCAAACTGAGTAACATTATGCGAGAAGAAAATTATCACATTTGTGCATTATAATCCCATGGGTTTATCCCTATTCACTGTGTGGCAAAAGGCTTACGTTTAGAATGATGCTTGCAGCAGTTTAAAGCAAAGCTGGAAGAACTGAACATTTTCATCAAGCATATCTAAACAGATACAACGATGAACTCACTCCACAAAACTGCTGTCACAAGCGAAAGAAAATCTAACTGGAAGGGTCTATGTACCTAAACTATAATTGAAACACTTTGTATTTCACAGAATGAGCTTGACATTCCACAGATTATTTCTTATAACAGAAAATGCAGTACTGTGTGGTCCACCAAATCTCATAGTTCATTGGAGTCACTGCAAATTAAAAGCTCCTTGGTTCTTTATAGCTGCCTCTGGGTCTAGTAATTTTTTAAAAGCTGCTTTCAAAGTTCCTTCCATGTTTTAAAAGAACATTCACATTTTCTGATAGAACTCTTACTTACTTTCACCTTCTTGCATCATCTTCAAAAGCTGTGCATTTCTTGTTTTCACTTCTTTATACTTTGCCTGTATGACAGAGATTGAATTAGTACATGCATACTAAAAAAAGTATCCCATAAACTAAGCACGACAAGGAGTCAGACCTAGAGTTTAAAATAACGTCTTTTCCAGAGAAATCCAATCACATAGGTTGGAAAAGACATTTTCAGATAATCTACATCTACTTGAACCACTGCAAAAGTTTGAAATACACACCAGTACAGCAGAGTAAATGAGAGTAAGTATCTACTGAAAATATGTAACTGAAAGTCCAGAAAAAAAGGAAAGCATAAGGCTTACAGCAAGCTAAAATAAGGAAGTTTTGTAGCGCAGGAACTACCATTCAGGTCTGCCTGAAGCACATAAGCCTGTTGCATCAAGGGTTCTGTGGTTTCTCCTTGGAATATTACAGCAGTTATAATGAGCATTCTAGATACTGAGATAATATAATTTGCTATATTACTTGGCAAGGACAAGACTCCACTGGTCTACAGATTATTTTATTCAGCAGTTATTGTTACTACATTAGTTTCTTTCCTCTTCATCTGTTCACAGTCTACTACTCATAAATACTTGTTGCTGTTTTTTCCAGTCCTTCTGGTACCACTCTTAAGGCTTTTCCTTAACTGGCTACAAATCTGAGTTCTAGCTATGTATCTTAGCTGTAAACTTATTTTTCTGTTACAGGTTGTTTCACAGTATCACAGCATCATCAGGGTTGGAAGAGACCTCACAGATCATCAAGTCCAACCCTTCACCACAGAGCTCAAGGCTAGACCATGGCACCAAGCGCCACGTCCAACCTTGCCTTGAACAGCCCCAGGGGCGGCGACTTCACCACCTCCCCTGGCAGCCCATTCCAGTGTCCAATGACTCTCTCAGTGAAGAACTTTCTCCTCACCTCCAGCCTAAATCTCCCCTGGCGCAGCCTGAGGCTGTGTCCTCTCGTTCTGGCGCTGGCCACCTGAGAGAAGAGAGCAACCTCCCCCTCGCCACAACCACCCTTCAGGTAGTTGTAGACAGTAATAAGGTCTCCCCTGAGCCTCCTCTTCTCCAGGCTAAACAATCCCAGCTCCCTCAGCCTCTCCTCGTAGGGCTTGTGCTCGAGGCCTCTCACCAGCCTCGTCGCCCTTCTCTGGACACGCTCAAGCATCTCAGTGTCCTTCCTAAACTGGGGGGCCCAGAACTGAACACAGTACAGTTTGTTCTTGTAGGCACTTGAAAAAAGTTTAAAATCAGACAATTTTTTGTAACAAAGCTACCATCTTCCACTGAGTATCACACCCACTCCTTCAGGATAATTAACTTACCCATTATGGCTGCCTAAAGCTGTATCAAGGTCTCTGGATAAGTTAATAAAATTAAAATGAACAGCTCTATCATCATCCATCACCTCACAGGCATCATTATGCCTCATATTTATTCTATCAAAGGTGATCAAGTGCATATGGGGGTAAATACGAATGCCTTTAAACTTTCACTTGAGGATTGCAACTTCAGTATGAAGTGAAAACAGCTGTTGACAAAGTTCACGTCTTTGACTGACAGTAAAAGCTTCTTTTAAGCCTCAGAAAACTCCCAATCTGTCCAGTCTTAAGCAATGAATAAAAAAGGTCATAAAATAATTCAAAATAATTCTACACTGCCTTACTGTAGTTTGTTATACTGCCAGTTCCCCATGCAAGTTTTCCCACTTTGCTCTAGGGAGCATGCAGACAATACTAACATGGACTGAAAACAGGGATGCACAGACATTTTCCCTAGCTACTCTGTTATGTAGCAGTATCATGTAATTATTAATGAACAATGTTTTTCCTTGGTGTGTTCTAGTACATGGTGCATCTGACCTCCCTGTATGTAACAGGAAAAGATAGAACAGAACACAGGACTCTACTTATTACACTGCAGCTTTACAGAAACCTTTAACCACGTCAGCTATTGGACTGAATCTACAAAAATCCCAATGGTTTTCTTAAAGGCAAGAAAGTCAGAGTAAAAAAAAAAAAAAAGATTGAAAAAGACTCGAAATCCAACTTCCCGCTCAAAGTGGAGCTAACTTCCAAGGTCAAGATCTTGCCTGGTCTTAGATGTAAGTTTTTGTTTTATTGACCGTGACAATAGCAATGCCAGAAAACAAGAAGTAAGTTTCATATCTGGCATATCATTAATTTCTAGATACTGTCTCTTTATTATTTTGATTATTTTTAGATGTTTAACTTAACTTACCAGCTTCATGTGGTACTGAAGGAATAATTTTCTTTGTAAATACGTAATCTGTGCCCAGTCTAGAGTATCACTACCGACTGCTCATATTTTAGTAAACACCATGTTTAAATACATAATTTAAATTCTGCTTACTAGTTGAAAGCACTATGACCTACATACCTCCCACTGAGTTATTGTATTTTTCAGTTGCTCAATTTCTGCATCTTTCTTTTCAAGCTCAAGCTTTAGTCGTTCTGTCTGTCCATCTTTCAAAATGCTCTCCTATAAGCAAGAAAAAAAAACACTACTTAATTTAATAAAGTAAGTTTGATTCTTGGGAAAGGCAACTTTTATATTTGTTAGACAGGAAGATTTTTGATCAAATCTAAAAAGCTGTATTTGACTACATACCAAGAGAATAAGAAATGCAATAGTAATATTGGCATTTTCTGTGGAGCAAGAATTTTTTCAATTGCTTGTGTTTTGTGTCAAAAACCAAACAAACAAACAGAAAACCAACCTCTTCAGACAAACAAGGAAAATATTACAGTGATGTGGCTTTTCAAAATTCTTTTAGATTACCATGCTTCTCATTTGTGCTTTCTTCCACTTGGCTGCTCCCTTCTGATCACTGAATAAGCTTTGTTAGGCCAATGTCCTTCATTTCAGAAGGACAACTGTTTTACGTGCCTGGTTGTGTTCATGAGATGTGCCATTATCTGTATCACTGTGATCCGTGAGCTGGACTCTCCTTTTCTCTACTTCAAGTATCCTGTGAACATCATCTTCCAGCCTGTTGAAAAATCTTCCATCATGCAATGAAGGCTGGGTAGAGTTCAGATCCTATAAAAAATAAGTAATGTAACATATCTCTCTTTCCATACAAGTTAATACTGACATAGAAATCAACACACTTGAAAGAATAGCTTCAGCCCTGGAAAATCATGACATTTGGTTTATGTTGTACACTGTGGGAATATTGGTACTTCCCACTAGTCAACATACCAGCTGAAGAGCTTAGAAATTAACTAACAACTTTTAGCTGATGATGAGATTACAAAAAAAGGTGAAGTTGAAATTCTAATTTTGGACTACAATTACACTAACTTAGGTTTTATTTCACTGTTTGCTATTTTCCCTTCCAAGTTGTAGTGTTTGTGGACATGACAATGACATTGTGACATCGTAATACTTTCTTATCTAATTTGCTTCTCTTTCTGTACTACAATTTGTTAACATGCAACTTGAATCAATGACTATCCGAAAACTAAAGCAGCATGAGATAGAGCTAATAATGTCAGTATTAAGTTATAAGGGGGCAAGAACTGCAGGCATACATCTCTTAAATCTGCATCTGTAAAAGTTTTCCAAATGAAAGTCAATCACTTTCAAAATGTATGACTGACTATCGCTACAGAAAGTCACCAAGGAATTGCTTTCTAAACATAAAAGTTTGGGGTTTCATTACACTACTTTGAAAAAGACTTACATCATTTTTTTTAGCAAGGTTATCTGAAAAGAACAGAAAAAAAGTTACATCAATATAAGTAGATCAGACCTTGTACAGCTTGTTACTGAAACAAGACACTTTTTAAAAGGTGGGGAAAACCCCATATATCTTGAGTTTTCAAAAATTAACTCTCCTCTCAAAGTCACAACACAAAAGTCATTACTAAAGCAGCAGAAGCCAAGATTATAAACTGTATGTTACATGAATCTCCATATTTCCCTCTTTCCCCAGATCTTTTAGACTACATAATAAAAAGCTGCATCCTATATGCAGTTGATTCAGTTAAATATGGAAAGCAGCGTCCTGGGTACATACACTTAAGGAATGTGTTGGTTTTCTTCTCTTTAAGTCTATTTAGGCTCATTCAGCATGTATCTCGCTGTACAGCTGAAAGCCTTCCAGACTGCTGTGCTTTCTATCTTTTCCTCTAGTCACATTATTTGGAAACAATGACTTTAATAAATATTCTATAGTTTAGTTAAAACCCTTAGAGTCACTCTTTTATAACATTTATCTTGATTTCTTCAAAAAATTCAGAATCTTGGCTCTATGATCACAGAGAAACACATTTTAAACACAAAGATAATGCTTATAAGCAAAAGGTATTTAAATATGTACACATCATGATAAAAGCCATAACCATGATTTGGTATTACTCAGGAAACAAGAGAAACTCTGTTACCTGAGGAATAAAAGCTTAGTAAGACAAAATCCCCACTTAGATTAACAAAAAAAAAAAAAAAAAAAAAGAAAAAAGAGAATCCTACCAACTGCGTTTGAGTCCACCACCCATGCCAGGAATACCACACAAAAGCATCTTCTCCTTAACCTGTTTTTCTCCTGTGCTAATTTAACTAGCCCACTGTTACATAATGAACATTTAGTTCCCAGACTCAGTAGGACACATAAACTGCAACCCTTTAGCATTAATAGTATTAGTGAACAGGCAGAAGGGCATTTTGCTGTTAGCATACACACTACGAAAACTCCAAGTGAAACAGCTCATGTGGCACGTGTAAGGCATACCTGTATTACTGTCTGACTGAAAGTCTTTCAGAGACACAGTGAGAGGTTTGTCTTTTCCTTGGTTCTTTTTCTCTTTCTTACTCACAGACTTGGGCTGAGGTGGAGTATTTTCACCATTTTCATATTCCTAGAAGAATAAAGTCCCACTGGTATAATTTTCTTCAATACCTAAATATTTTTTCCTAAAGCTTTAATAAATTAAATAAACCCCAAAGCCAGTGACAGTGTACTGAAGGAGATGGTAGCCTGAATGGCAACTTGCATCCTTCAGATTGGTTTAAAGAGTTCAAGACCTACCAGCGATTGAGCATCCATTCAGTTCTCCAAAATAAAGCATTGCCCTTCACTACACACTGAATGATCAGCCCAGTACTTCATCAAATTTTACAGACAATCTTGTAACCTAAGAATATACACTAGTAAAAGGCACAAAGTGTTACACAACACAGGCTAGGAATTTCTTTTAAAATCAGAAGTGTAGTAGACTTTTTTTTTTATTCTGAAAACATGCTTACTTACTGAGCAGAAATCAGAGAGCTATTAGAGTGAAGCAGTGTTCCACCAAATGAAATCAGACAGCTTGGTACACAACAGCCACTTGAACTACAGTCCCACCTCTCCACACATCTACATCAATATTCTTAGCAAATCATCACTATCATAGTTGTCAAAATAGTCTTAAATACCAACTAATAGTTTAATTAAGATTTAAAATAAGTGTTAAATGATCTTAAGAAAAAAACCTGTTAGATAGAAAACAAAGTGCTTTCCATAGAAACAAGACTTGCTCAGTTGACTCGTATTTCAAATATACATTTTTAATTATTCACAGGTAATTCTTGAAGAGTCTACAAAAGAATGCTGTGCTACTACGCCACTCAGAAAACAGCATTCTCACCAGCTAAGTAAATGTAGGCATCTTGTTAGGACTAAAGTATTTACACTCAAACCAGGGTAAAGATGTTAGCAAAAATGCAGATGATTCAGCAATAACTCTGAACACTTAAAGTGTCTGAACAATGGAAGCAAACAATTTACATGAAAAAAATGGTACATGTAGATACTTTTTTGAAAACCTTTTAATCCTTCATATACCTTTTTGTGCTCTTCATATTCCAGTTTGCTTAGCAGCAGTGCTTTTTCAAGATCAGCTTCAAACATTTCAGATGTCAGCTGAAGAAACAAAATGAATATTTTTCATATGACCAGGTTTTTAAAAAAAGACAGACAAAACCACTAAGACTATCCTAAAATTTCGGTTTCAATAGGCATTATCACTACAATCGCCAAAAAGCTGTTTCATTTCTGTGACATGGGGATTATTAACAGCTAATACAACTTTGTACTGAAAGTAACAAAATATGTTGCTTCACTAAACTTTGTGATACACATAAGCATACACTATGTTGTATACATCCCTATGTAATAGTCACCAATTTTACATGATATTTCTTTAAAGTATTTTTTTTTCAGTCTGAAAACCAGACAATATTAAAGGATCAAAATGATCATTGTAGACCATCAGAAAGTCTAAACAATTATCCACTACACAAAAAAGATAAGTTAAACACATCTGCGTTTTTAAAGGAAAGCAGAACTAAGAAAACCTGAATTACTTCAAGACTTTTTTTTTTTTTTTTTGAGAAAATTAAGTATTCAAATTTTCTTAGGAGATACAAAGAAAATTTGAAGCTTTGTAAAAGTGAGCTATTAGGAAAAAAGAACCACAAACACCACAACAGGAACACTGCCATCAGCACTGCATCAGCTGAGTCCTTATGCTCAGACCAACTAGACAGCTTAATTAACAGATCTGCCTTTTCAGACCTACTCCAAAGCACATACTTTTCTTCACTCATTGCTACGCTTAAAGCATCAAGTTTTTAATACTTGTACCTTTTACTTCTAATGAAATTGACCTTAAGATCACAATTTTTTAAAACCAGTTATCCATGGATTCTCAAAAGTATAGTCTTACAGAATGCAACAGATAATAATTTATCAGAATTGATACACCTTGAAGTAACTCATTGCTTCAAAAAAGTAGCCTTGAATGCATATCCTGAAATGGAACTGTTATGACAATTTGGACAACAAGATTATGTACAATATGAGTCATTACTGAAAATGTTGTTGGTAACATTACCTAGAAATAATAAAGCATACCAAGTGAATAATCTCATAGTTCTCTGTGTGACACTGGCCCTTGTTTCTTACTATTTATTTCAGGGTCACAAATACTTGATTAATTTGTTGTTAGGCTACTGCAAAAATCAGTGGGAACCCACAACCTTTTAGTAACTCTCCTTGAGAATCTACAAATATATATACCATAATAAAACTAAATTCCTCACCATTTCCACTTGTGTCCTTTTCTCATCAAGCTAATCTAGTACCTGCTAGTGCTAATATATGGGCAGTACCTACAAAGAGTGAACAAATGGTTTTAAAAGGAATCTTATTGATTATGTATAATTTATTAAGAATACCCTCACAGCATCAACTCCAGGTTACATACTTAAACCTATAGCAAACATTTACAGGAATCACAAGTAGCAATTCCTTTTACCAGCCATGAGATTTCAATATTCACTTATTTACAAGTTTCTGGGTAAAATTAAATTTAAAGCAGGTTAGGCCACCTTTTGACACTTTTGAGGTCTAAACCTCAATGCTTAAGCCTTTTATGAACTAAGAAGTTCATTTGCCTCAAAGCCTACAGTGTCAAAGTCATACCTGTAACTGTTTCAAGTGTGACTATTTTGTGTTTACAAAACATCAACTATACACTCTAACAGTGATCCTGCCAGGGCAAACTGTGGCAAAGGTTAGCACAGGATTTATTGGGAAAAAAAAGTTCACAGTCCACACTGCACCTCCATTCTTTATACTCAGTCCACTGCGACCACAGCAACTGGTCAAAATAAAGGTGTGCTGCAAAAGAGTTTGTTCTTCAACCTCAAGACTTTGACAGCATTTGGCTGCTGCTTTTACTCATAAAAACAGACAGAGATCTTTTATCCTATGTTACAGTGATGGTGATTGCTCTAAAGTTACTACTAAAATGAAGGAATCCTACAGTAACTTCACAGTCTATATGCCAGTAAGACTCTTCACCATTCAGTAATTAGACTATAAAACTATTTTTTACCTGAAATAATTGCTTAATACTGCACAAAATAAAAGAACCTGCAAGTACCGAGCAGAGCAAGTCTACACCTTGAAAAGTAATTCTGAAGTTAGTTAGCTCTGGAAATTTTGAAGACAACTATTAGGCCCACTGCTAGGCCAGCTTCCCTGGAAGCCTGGGAATTTATGAATCTGGCTACACTCTGTCTGAGAAGGCACCTATGCTAAAGCATTAGCAATACCTAAGGAAAAAAAAAAAATCAAGGACAGCATCCAAGTGTCAGTCTTTCATCAATAAGGCTTACTGTGCCATGCCTTAATTAGAAGCAGCAGCAGTTTAATCTTTTTAGTAAGGCACAAGTTGAAAATTTGTCTGTAAAAGAAAGTAACATCCTAGCATGGAAGTTCAACGACTTCATGAAACAGTTTTAAACTCCTTTTAGTGTCGCTGATTAGCAATTGGTTTTGAAAAAGTCTCTGCAGAGTTAAATACTCTGAAGAGCATCTTCAAGCACAAGACAGCCCAAACATCCAGAACAACAAGTGCATAGAAAACGTTCAAAAGGAATCTAGAAAACCATGTATAAAAACATTTCTTTAAGTACCACCCAAAAAACCCCATACTGAAACAGATTATGTGTTCATCTATGCTATTTTAGCCTAAACCAGATGTACTGCAAACAATTCCTAACATTCTGTGCAGGTTTGGGAGTTTCCCTCCCTTCCAACACATGGCTTGGAATTCACCAGACTAACTCAGTCAGCTGGAAGTTAAGGAAGCTATATTTTACAGCTTGGCACAATTTACAACAAAGTATATACAACACATAGAGGTATTTTAATCTGCAACTGCGAACCAAGAATCTACGTGGGATAGTAATAGATAAGTTTGGGGAAGGAGACTTCTCGCATGTTAGTAATAAACCATTTAATCTTTTTTACAAATTGGCCTCGCATGTTTTTCCCCACAAATTCCCCTAAACTCCATTTCGCGACAACTACATACAGTAATATACAAGTTAAAAGTAATACAGAACGCCTCCCAGCAGCCAGACTGCCCAGGAAGGACTCCCGATCAACCTCCCACCTGCTTTCCACCCTCTCCCTTATCTCAGAATCCCCTTTACGTGCAGGGAAAGCTGTGAAAGGTCGGCAAGAGATGTTAGAAGAAGAATCATCAGTTTGAGTTACGAAGGTTCAGGCAGAAATAGTGAAAGAGGCAACAGCCAGGCAGAGACTGACTATATTTGTTACGGCTTCTTGTTTTATATGTCTCAGCCGAACAAATGGGCAATACAGACATCACTATTACTTTCTTCTCACAGTGAATGATCTAATTTCTCTCATGAAAATATTCCAATTAGCCTCAAACCAGCACACATTCACGTATTTAAAAACGCCATGCAGGAAAATCACAGTATATTCTTCGGTGTATGAAAAGGAGCATTTCAAATGCCAAATTCAATCCAAGAACAAAAAGGCCTAGTTTTAACTGTAGTAACTCTTCCTATCTAACATCACAAGGATGGAAAACTATCTTATTTGTTCAATGTAAAGATTATTCTACTGTTTTGGATTAAGTGCATTTCATTGTAATTTCTGTTTGTAGAATTACAGAAACATTCTGCTCAGAAAAGACCTTTAAGATCATTGAGTTCAACCACTGTATAACTCCACCAATTCTGGTGCTAAACCATTTCCATTAGTACTACATCTACACATCTTTTAAACACCTTCGGGGTGGGGATACAACCACTACCATGGGGAGTCTACTCCAGGGTTGGACAAGTCAATGAAAAAGTTTCTTCTAATATCTAATCTAAACCTCTGCACATGCGACCTGAGGCCATTTCCTCTACTGGCAAGAAAACAATCAACACTCATCTCGCCACAATCTCCTCTCATACAGAATCATAGAATCAACCAGGTTGGAAGAGACCTCCAAGATCATCCAGTCCAACCTAGCACCCAGCCCTAGCCAGTCAACTAGACCATGGCACCAAGTGCCTCATCCAGTCTTTTCTTGAGCACCTATAGGGACGGTGACTCCACCACCTCCCTGGGCAGCCCATTCCAATGCCAATCACTCTCTCTGTAAAGAACTTCCTCCTAACATCCAGCCTATATCTACTCTGGCACAACTTGAGACTGTGTCCCCTTGTTCTGTTGCTGGTTGCCTGGGAGAAGAGGCCAACCCCCACCTGGCTACAATGTCCCTTCAGGTAGTTGTACCTGAGCCTCCCCTTCTGCAGGCTAAACAACCCCAGCTCCCTCAACCTCTCCTCATAGGGTTTGTGTTCCAGGCCCCTCACCAGCTTTGTTGCCCTTCTCTGGACATGCTCCAGCACCTCAACATCTCTCTTGATTTGAGGGGCCCAGAACTGCACACAGTACTCAAGGTGTGGCCTGACCAGTGCTGAGTACAGGGGAAGAATAACCTCCCTTGTCCTACTGGCCACACTGTTCCTGATCCAGTCCAGGATGCCATTGGCTCTCTTGGCCACCTGGGCACACTGCTGGCTCCTCTTCAGCTTACTATCTATCAGAACCCCCAGGTCCCTTTCTTCCTGGCTGCCTTCCAGCCACTCTATCCCCAGCCTATAGCACTGCTTGGGGTTGTTGTGGCCAAAGTGCAGAACCCTGCACTTGGCCTTGTTAAATCTCATCCCATTGGCCTCTGCCCACCCATCCAGCCTGTCCAGGTCCCTCTGCAGGGCTCTCCTACCTTCCAACAGATCAACACCTGCTCCTAGTGTGGTGTCACCTGCAAACTTACTGATGCTGGACTCAATCCCCTCGTCCAGGTCATCAATAAAGATATTGAACAGGACTGGGCCCAGCACTGATCCTTGGGCAACACCACTAGTGACTGGTTATAATTTGTAGAGAACTTCATAGACAGGTAGCTGTGGTAGCTTTGGTAAAAAGAAACAGTGAAAACATTTTATTTACCTTCCTACAGACACGGTCAGTCTTTGTTTTCTCTCTATAGTATTCTTTATGTGTTCATGAACCCTACTAACAATAACACTACCAAAAATGTGTTCCAACATAAAAAGCAGAAGTTCTAATGCTAATAGGACTACTCTAGTGTGCTCAAGGACAGTCAGTACCTAGAATTTTAGTTACATTTTTTTACCTAAAAAGGAAGTAGTTGTTTCATACCTAACACAACTTAGGAAGCCTAATTTACTATGGACCCATACTGTACATCTATATATTGTTCCACAAGAATATACCTAGCTTTACTGCCACCACTGTGTTTCACTATCCTTCCGTGGTAGTACTCCTATTATTTGGACAACAAATAAAAATTCCTCACCATACTCCAGTATTCACAGTCCAGCTAGGAGGTGTGCAAACAACTCTTAACTACATCTGACAGAATGGTCTGAGTTTCCACCAAAACCTTTCCTTTGTGGCAGTATTTTGTTCCTTCCTTGTGCTAGTTTGAGCCTAGCTAGTATGTTTTGGTGAGAAGAATTAGATTACAGGCTGTGAAAAAGAAACAATGGTGATGTCTACTTCACTCATAGGCTTGCTGAGATGGATAAGAACAAGAACATAAATACAGATAACAGAGTCGCTCTCTGGGCTTTGTGGGCTGCACTTCTCTCTCTAACCTAACCTGCCATCTGTGTGACTAATCCATCTGCTTCCTAACCCCGTGGCTAACCCTCCAAGCTACCTTGAGCACAAGGCAAAGTCTTGGGTAAGGTAGATGGGTGGGAGGAAGGCAGAAGGGTGGTTGAGAGCCCCTCCTGGGGACTCAGGTTTCAGGGAGGGGAGTTGTGTTTCTGTATGACTTTTCAACTCGTATATTTCTGTATATATTGTAAATATCTGCTTGTATATTGTGCTAAGCTGTAAATACAAAGCTTCATTCAATTACCAGAGCCACTGAGTCTAGTATGGGTAGTTTTCCAAAGTGGGTGGGGAGGGGGGGCAGGTAACACCCAAAACATCACACTCTCCAGCCATCTCTTACTATCCATAAAACTTCATGGAATAACACATTTCAGGAAATTCAAAGACAGCTAAATGTGGAAAGCTGTACCTGCTCATCCCTTTGTCTCCATGCTTGCCAATTTTCTTCCTGAGAGTCTTTCTGCATTGCAGCATGCAGTTTTTGTTCATGTTGAGACAGACAGCCTCCATGTGAGGACTTCTGAGGAATCTTTTTAAAAGCAAGGTTTCTGAGCTGAAAAACAACTTTAATATTAATGAAAATTCTGACAAGTATACAGAAACAGCTCTAATGGACTAAAAAAAGGCGTTCATATACATGTGTAAACAAACATACATGTGCTTTACCTTGTGTAGTTTGGAATACATTTTTGGTTACAGCACGCAATATGATGGAAAACTGAGGGTGAAAAAGATCACTAAGAAATAACAAAAACTAATAGAAAAATGTATGTTATTTTTCAACTGAAATTAAGGCCATGAATCTGAAAAACATAACTCTGTTGAACAGATTTCATGCTGGATTAGGTGCAATGCTGTGCTCACATCTGACTCAAATAACTTAAGTACAATGCCAAAGAAAAGGTGTTATACACATATTTGGCATCAGCAAACACAACTAGAGGTTCAGGTAGGAAAAACAATGTAGACATTGTAGTTTGTCTACAAACTAAAGCTGGTCTCATTCTAGGAACCTGAAATAAGAATTATTTTTAATCAGTGCACCATATGGACACAAGAGTGTCATCTCAAACATACCTTATGTAATCGTACAATTTAATAGTGAACAAATAACCTGCAAATATGGGATTTGAAAGATTCACTGCTCAAACTTAAATATAAACTGGCATTCTCCTCCTTAAGTTGAGTGAAAATAAAGGCACCAATAAAATCCACTACGAATTTAAAGAAAGGAATTTACTTAACATAAAGGCTCTTGGAAGGGGAAAAGAAGCTATTGTCAAATGAAAGGTGAAACAAAAAGAAACAAAGTACAACACCAGTGTCCTCCTGAATGTGTTTATCAACTGTCATGACTCCTTAAAATGGCAGCTCACCTTAAAGCTATATAAAAATCAGACAATAAAGAAGATACTTCACAGCGGTTTTCCTTTCCCTCCAAAGAGACCCTTGCCATACTACCTTTTGCTGTGCTACTGTCTCTAACCCCTTCTCACTTCTTCAGATTACAGTGCTGGCAAAGAACACTTAGCACAGACTGAGTGCAGCATAATTACAGTGGTGCACAGTCACAGACACAGTAGATGCTGGGGTAAAGAAAATCAGTCACAGAATCATTGAATGTTAGAGGTTAGAAGGGACCTCCAGAGATCATCAAGTCCAACCCCCCTTGCTAGGAGCAAGATCACTTAGAGCAGTCTGCACAGGAATGCATTCAGGCAGGTTTCGAAAGCCTCCAGAGAAGGAGCTCTTATTTGCCTCTCTATCACTGCAAGACTAAAGAGCATTTCCACACACATAAATTTCTGGAAATACATGCAATGCATGTGTATGCACACCATTATTTTGATGCCATTAAAAGTTTTTATGCTGTTAAGCCAGCATGCAGAAACACCAGGATATGCTTATTGAAAACTTAAACTTCAATATAAAAAGAACACCAGCAACACAGAAAAACCATAAATAAACCACTCTGCATCACGACAACTGCTAACATTCCAAATAGCATAAATTTAGTAGATATTAAAAGAAAAAAAAGAGATTAATTGGGGGAGTTTTGTTTTACATGCTAAATTTGTACAGTTTTAGGCAGTAAGATTATCTTAGATCTGTTGTCAAAACCACAGCAATCTACAATTCCAGTTCCCAGAATCTTGGAAAAATGTTTTCAGTACCAATTCTTAATTTTCATTTCATTTGAGGTTTAAGAATCACAGTGTCAGGAAATCACCACTGTTGTTCTCTCTGTCCCACAACCAACAGGAAATAGATAATAATAAAAGGAGGTGAGTAGGACTGTGAACTTAATAGATTAAGGAGGTGGTGTAATGGATAAATCTTAAAATTAAAATTTAGGACATTAGATTTTAAAGCTTTTCAAACAGAGTAATTAGCCCTGCCTCTTATTAAGAAAAAAACAAAACAAAACAAAACAAAACCAAAACAATCAAACAAACAAAATAAAAAACTCACAAAACAAAAACAAAAACAAAGCTTGAAACTCCCTTTGAATTTTAACATTCTGGCTGCCCATACACACAACTCTGACTACCTACAAACCTCTGGAAACAAGTTGCTTCCTATCAGTCACTTGTAAGAATGGTCACACCCTTCATCCAAAAAATCAATTATTCAGGAGGTGCTGTCAAAAAAGTAAACCAGCAATTTATTCTCATTGAAAACTTTCAATTTGAATAATTTTATACTTTTATATAAGAAGTTCTTAATACAGCAAAACTAAAAAATGCAGTCTCTGTGACTAAGTGTCCTTTGTTAAAAAAAAAAAAAGCCAACAAAAAACTGACCATGACTTGTCATGGACACCAAAAAATCAGTCATCATGTAACAACCTTACTATTGAAAATACAATCCCTTTACCTCATTGGCCTCACTCTGCTGCTGTTCTCTCTTTTTTCTCCTTTTCTTTTTTTTTTTCTCATTTGTAGGTGATCTTCCCCCACAGGCCTGAAATTTTCTGGCACCTCGGCTATTTCTTCCTTTTCCATGCTCTGAATCAGTATCACTTTCAACTTGCAGTAAAGCAAAACGAGATGCAGTGGTAGGAACTGAATTGATTACAGTAGATGCCATTGCCACATCTGAAATTCAGCTGAGCTGGCTTCTTTTTAGTTACTGGGCATCCTACAAAAGTAGCACAAAAATAAGAATGAACACAGTGTTCAACCAAACAATCAGCAATTCATCTGTGAGTTGCATGGGTAGTATAAAAATAACCACCTTGCCTCCCATGCTCAGTATTATGTCTGTTTTTCACAAAGTTGCATTAAGTATTCAAACAAGAACTACAAAGGAAAAGAATAATCTATAACACCAAAGTTGTTTTAGTCTAACACATGCGGCCCTGAGAGATTTCCATTTGATTGTGAAAACAAGTCTAAGGGTCTGAAAGAAGTCAACCTTCAGGATTTGAAGGGGAAAAAGGAAATAAACTAAAAAACAAATGGGAATAGAGCAGTGCTCTAAAACTGATCCAGACTACATTCTTGAAGCCTGGCAAACATATGGTTTGTTAAAGAAGTCACTAGATACTATGCATACAGGCTTCAGCCTGGTGAGCTGAAAAACTCTAGCACTGTGGCTGGTACTGTTTGCAAATAGTAGGCACATGTGGTATCGGCTGGGGGCAGGGCAGAACTGCAAAGCACATTTATGCCTTCAATGTGTAACAAATGTGTGTACCCAGTTCAAAAGTACAAGTCATTGTAGTAGTTTGAGGGGTCCCAGGTCCCCCTTAAACAAAACCACAGGGACAGAGGCTCATCCCAGGGGGATGGACCTGCCCACCCCGAGATACTGTAATATTGTTATTCTATTCCCTTTTCAGTATCACAGCTTAAAAGAGAGTGCTTAGCTGCACTTCTTCCCCTTCCCATCCCTGTCTTTCTCCACTTCTCCAAGGAGCATGTGCTCTTATTTTATGGTCTGTGGGGGATTTGGGGGGCCACTGAGGCCTCGTAGGCCCAACTTGGGGGGATCAGTTTCAACCTGCCTTAGAGGCTGACTGGGAGGTCAAAGGGGTGGAGGATTCTAGAAGACCAGTTTGGGCTTAGTGGATTTTATACTTATTTACTCATTCTCCCTGATTACCTTTTATATATATATATGCTCTTATAAACAGAATTTCTCTCTGAACTTCCAATCAGTGTAGAGTGTCCTCATTCTTACTCCTAAAAATGGGTAACAGTCGATTCTGTTCTCCAGAACTGGGTGAGCTCACAGCCCAAACTGGAACAATCATTTATCTAGTTTAAAACTTAACCAAATACTCTTATGCCAAAAATTTAGCTGCAGTTTTTCTTTGCAAAGTTTAGTGAATTAGGTGATGATTCAAAGCGATGTTGTTTCATCAACGACTGTTAGTTTCATAGAAAACATCTAGCTATATCATTGTACTATGATAGAGAGGTGTAGTGAAAATAAGACACACTTTTCTGAAAGCTGTTTCAAAGGAATCCCAACAGTTTGGCATATGTGGACTTAAGTTGAATGTCTGCTTAGGTGGTCTACAAATGTGTTGCTTGTTAGCTACTATTACAGAAGAACATGAGGATCATAGAAACATTTCTGTTGGAAAAGACCCTCATGATCACCAAGTCCAATGGATATCCCTACTCTACAACGTTCACCCCTAAACCATATCCCTCAAACGACCTGCAAACACATCCAGGGTTGGTGACTCAACCACCTCCCTGGGCAGCCCATTCCAATGCCTGACCACTCTGTGAAAAATGTTTCCTCATGTCCAGTCTAAACCTATCCAGTGAAGCTTGAGGCCAGTCCCTCTTGTTCTACTGCTATTCACCTGTGAGAAGAGACCAGCACCAACCTCTCCACAATGTCTTTTCAGGTAGCTGTAGACAGTGATGAGGTCTCCCCTCAGCCTCCTCTTCCTCATACCAAACAGCCCCAGCTCCTTCAGTCACACTTCATCACATTTAATCTTCAGGCCCTTTGCCAGTTTCACTGCCCTCCTCTACCCTCGCTCCAGCACCTCAACATCCCTCTTGTATTGAGGTGCCCAAAACTGAGCACAATACTTGAGGTGTGCATCCAGAGAAATCAAGAGACTGCTTTTACCACTTAAGTCTAGACTTCCTTTATAGAACCTGTACAGCTGTCCTAAGGGCAAGACACACCAATACAAAGGAAAGCTATGTTACCAATGGTACGGCAAATGGTCACCACTGTGACCACTGCCCAAATGAATGATTAAAAAGGAGTATTATCTTTTATTTTGCACATAAAAGAGACTGAGCAAATGAGACTTCCGTATTCAAGTTTACCAAAGAAAATGAGTGAACAGGACTCTTCTCTCACAGAAGTTACTCTACTGTTTCTCCCCCAAAACAGAAACAAAGCCAACTGTATGAAGCTACTGTATCCTAAGAATAAAACAAACCTAATACTACATTGTACATCTACCTGAAGGTGATGTTCAGACTCACTGATCAGACTACAACTACAGACCTAAAAAGAAAAAAATCCTAAGCAATCAGTATCCGATATTCTGAATTACTCAATAACAGGCTAAGCTAGAATTTTTTGTGTGCATCATTTAAAATGCCTTTTAATACTCAATAATTATAGTTCCTCTGCTTAAGAACTACATCAGAGAGATATTGTGTTCTTACTGGTTTAAGATGCAGCAAATCAAAACCTGAAACTCAGAGAAAAGAGTAAAGATTTATCTTCATTAAAAAAAAAAAAAAGAACAAACAACAAAACAAAACCAACAAACAGCACCAAAGCTAAGAACTGTTACACTACAACATGAACTCACAACACTGGACACTGCTTTTGGCATTACAATAGACCAAAACAGTCTTTAGCACTGGAAGCTTGTGAACTCTATACTGCATTTGGTTTCTTAAAAAATTAGTGTTTTACTAGTCTAGTCAGCCAATAGCTTGGCATTGCTAGTCTCTGACTCGTCTACTGGGATATATTTGGGTTTTCATAGAAACAGCACAATGCAGGCTTTATTAAAGTTGTCAGCTACTAAGGGTGTCACTTTTTTTTCTGTACAATGTGAAAACACTGCATATTTTCAAGCTGCAGTGATAGCAGCTAGATACTTTTAAAATACAATTTCAGAGAAAACATTACAAAAGCACAATTATTTGTCACTCTAAACACAAGATAAAGGAAGATTGAAAAACGGTAGGACTTAGCCATAGCAGCTGAAACAGTATCACTTGAAAAATGAAATACAACTTGAAATACAACAATAACAAAACAGGTATACTCTGCCTGTTCAACTGTAGCTAGTGTAGCACATTAAGAAGGTACTATCCACAGAATTCTGCTGTTATGTGTCACAGAAATACTTTAGTAACAATATGTAATCAATTTATTGAGGTTCATTGCTGAACTACATGTGTTTCCACAGGGAAAAAAATAAAAAGGATAGAAATGAGCTTGTAGAGTTAACTGCAAACCTGGACTCCAGCAAAGCCTTTGACACTGTCTGCCACAGGAAGCTCCTAGCCAAGCTGGCAGCTCATGGTTTGGACAGATTCACTCTGTGCTGGATCAGGAACTGGCTGGATGGCAGAGCTCAGAGAGTGGTGGTGAATGGTGCCACATCCAGTTGGCAGCTGTCACTAGTGGTGTTCCCCAGGGATCAGTGCTGGGCCCAGTCCTGTTCAATATCTTTATTGATGATCTGGACGAGGGGATTGAGTCCAGCATCAGTAAGTTTGCAGATGACACCAAGCTAGGAGCAGGTGTTGATCTGTTGGAAGGTAGGAGAGCCCTGCAGAGGGACCTGGACAGGCTGGATGGGTGGGCAGAGGCCAACAGGGTGAGATTTAGCAAGGCCAAGTGCAGGGTTCTGCACTTTGGCCACAACAACCCCAAGCAGCACTACAGGCTGGGGACTGAGTGGCTGAGGAGCAGCCAGGACCTGAGGGTACTGGCAGATAGTAGGCTGAAGATGAGCCAGCAGTGTGCCTAGGTGGCCAAAAGAGCCAATGGCATCCTGGCCTGCATCAGGAACAGTGTGGCCAGTAGGACAAGGGAGGTTATTCTTCCCCTGTACTCAACACTGGTCAGACCATACCTTGAGTACTGTGTCCAGTTCTGGGCCCCTCAATTCAAGAAGGATGTTGAGGTGCTGGAGCATGTCCAGAGAAGGGCAACAAAGCTGGTGAGGGGCCTGGAGCACAAATCCTATGAGGAGAGGTTGAGGGAGCTGGGGTTGTTTAGCCTGGAGAAGAGGAGGCTCAGGGGTGATCTTACTACTGTCTACAACTACCTGAAGGGGCATTGTAGCCAGGTGGGGGGTGGCCTCTTCTCCCAGGTAACCAGCAGTAGAACAAGAGGACACAGTCTCAAGTTGTGCCAGGGTAGGTATAGGCTGGATGTTAGGAAGAAGCTCTTCACAGAGAGAGTGATTTGCCATTGCAATGGGCTGCCCAGGGGGTGGTGGAGGCACCGTCCCTAGAGGTCTTCAAGAAAAGACTGGATGAGGCACTTAGTGCCGTGGTCTAGTTGACTGGATAGGGCTGGGTGATAGGTTGGACTGGATGATCTTGGAGGTCTCTTCCAACCTGGTTGATTCTATGATTCTATGAGATTGCACATTATTTTTCAGTTAAGCCTTGAAGAGATGTAAACATTGCTAACTCAGTTAGTAGGACATTTCAGTACAGCTATTCATGTTACTGCAAGATCTAATCATCCTACTTCTGCAATACCTAAAAGACAGGTCCAGTGATATACTGAGGCTTACTGCCATGACACACTTCACATTTTAATACCACACTAAAATTCTGACAGCCAAATTTTACCAAGTATCTAATAATTCAGCTGCGAGATTTGACTCCTCTCCATGAGGAAACCGATGGACTGATCTCAAAAGATTTCAGCTAAACACAGGTGCTTGCCACTCCTTTTACAAAATTATTTTTCTGCTATAAATGAGATAATTTCTGTGGTTATTTATTATGATAGATATGGGCAGTCTTATAAAAATAAAGTATTGATATTCTAGAGCTAAAGACTGTGCTCAGAGGCTTTTTGATCACACATATTAAAAAAAAAAAGAAAGGCATTCAAATACTAAAAAGTTTTGTAATTCCACCTATTAAACAAAGATCTAAAAATTAATTTCTCCTTTACAGTGGTTTCAAGAGTTTGGCTGTCTGAGAAATGTTATGTATTCATAACCACCAGTTGGACAAAGCCCATCCAAATTCAAGACAACTCCTTTCCTTTCCTGGAGTACAGTGAAAAATCTCTAAGAGGTGTACAAGGAAGGAAGTGTGCTTATGGCATCTACTCAGATCATGAATACTTCAAGTGAGATTGTGAGGTAAAACAAGCACAACCCCCAAAATATCAGTACTTGCAAGTGTTTCCACGTGTGTCATGCACTAGTGCTAGTCATACAATAATCAATTCTCCATTGTTATAAGATCACTGACCGATTTAGAACTGCAGTATCACTATGGCGTCGATAAACAGGTGTCACCAATAAATTACTACATTTCAAACTGTTCTGCAAATCACTAGCAGACTACTAGCTCAACTGTTTCCAACTATAAAGTTTATGAGTACCTAAAACCAAAATTACTTTTCAGATTTGAGGTATCAGTATGATAGGCATGATACACCATACAATTTTGAGGCCACATACAAGCATCTGTTATGGCTCACAAGTACTAATTATTCTGGTGCTCTGTTCATTCCTAAGTAACACTCTTCTATGAACCATGTCAGACTAAATGAAGAGATATACATTAAATCATGATGGTTCAACTTAAGAAACAGGTAATGTGTTGCTTCAGCATATCTGATATGGTGATTTGTAAACACAAAGTGTCATCATTTTTTTAAAGAGAGATGACAGAGAATAAACTCTAAAATCAAACTGGACAGAAAATACAGAATTATATTTAGAGAGAGAGAGAAATACAGTGATAGACATTACAAAGCAATTATCATGGCAAACCCCCTTGAAGTTTTCCCCATCCCCAAAAAACTAAATCTACATTCCCCAGTGCTCCAATCCTCCCCCCTCCCCAACGCCTCTGCCATCCAAGAGGCCTACTGCTTACATGATTCCCGGTAAATTGGCTCCCACCACACACACAGGGCAGGAGGAGGAGGAAAGGAGCCCGAACTGACCTTGTTGTGAGTCTATAAAGAGATAGCAGAATTATGGGATTGAGTAACAATCTTGTAGTCCCCAGAAAATTTTTTAACCCTATAGCCTCAACCTGGGACACTACCCTACCTTAAGTTCTCAGTAAACAAGACATATTTAGAAAGTTAAGCTGTGATACGACTGAAAAGAAATGCATCTTTTTAACTTAAGTTCCCTGAAGGGTACTAACCATACTTAGAAACATAAGACACATCAATGCCCTCAGGAGCTCCAATCTCATTTTAGATGTGGTGTAACAAAGTAATAACGAGTAACACAATCATCTGCTGTTACCATAATTTGAAATCTCTTTTCTATTAGTTACTTATATTTACCCACACCTTGCAGGTGAAATAGCTTTTGAAATACTTCAGGTTTAAAAGCTCTACCACAAACTACTCGGTATGTATGCTCACAAGAGTTCAGTACACAAGCACATTTTGTTTGAGCATCAGAGTTACCACTGAGCTGGCAAGTGTTCATGCACCTCTATGAAGGGAGCAATACATCACAACCTTTAAGTAACTATGAAAGAACTACACAGCTTGATGGCTCTACTGTTTCAAAGAAAATGTGCTGAAGAGCCAAAACCATAATCCATTTCCTATTTAACCACTTTCTTTGTCTAATAACTTACAAAAAAGTGCCTTTTGAAAAATATGAAAACAGAGTATTGCCATGCTTCTTCCTACATAAATTCTACTTGTTTCTACCACTAAAATACATATTTGTGGCCTTCTACAAACACATATAAAAAAACTTTCTTAGCAAGCACCTGAAGTATTGAACAAATTCAGTGCTTCCTTTTAAGACTGAAATAACATTAAAATACACAATATACACTTCTAAATGAGAGAACATGTTATTCCCTCCTGGCACTGATCAACCTTTGCACCTTCGCATGTTACACATTGGGCTTTGCTTGTTCATACAACTACCATGGCAAGTTCAGTCTACTTTTTCCTACTGATGCATTTACAGGAATTTTGCACAGGAAGCCCTCCCAATTCAACAAGCTCTCTCCATCTATGCCATCTTATCAAAAGCTGTTCAACTGCTCTAAATCCTTAAAATTACTTAAAATCAAGTCATCAGCTCATCATTGAGTTTCACAAGTAAGTTTATAATCAAAAGAAACCTAGAAAACACACCTCTCAGAAAAGAACCAATCTGGGTCAGAAATCTCTTTGAGACTTACAGCACTGGCACACACAACAGGCCTAAAACCCATGGCAGACAAAGGACCTTGCACAGTCTAGAAAGGGAATATGGTGAACTTACCACTGTGCTTTGGGGAAATTAATGTTTTTGTGGAAGAAAGACTTTGAAAATATTTTTTAAACTCCCTGAAATGCAAAAGTGACCAGGAAAGTCTGACTTCAGATTGAAAAAACCCAACTTGAAAGTCTGACTTGAGATTGAGCTTAGGCTACTGCCCTGCTTTTCTTCCCACGGTTCACGTTCTCATCCCAAAACAAAACAAACACAAACCAAAACAAACCCCAAAGCTCTGAAGTTGCAAACTCCTATCTAACAAACTCTGATACTTCATACTAAATTTACTACGAGTGACTAACGCAGAAGACTTTGTCTTCTTTCATACCAACCCATATTAGTAGTAACCTTTAGATACCAATGCCTATTAATAACGACAAATAACATGTTCAGTAAATAGAGTGCTCCAGCGACACTCTGCATTCTAATCACGATCCTTACGTCTGTAGTTGATTGTTTAACTACCGCACCTCTCTCCAAAGCACGGGGCCCAGAAGGCGTGAGACCTCCTGTGGCACTGAAAATGAACAGGCAGATTCCCTTCTGGGCAGAGGCGCCGTATTCCCGCGCCACGCCGACACCCTCCCCAGCCCCCAGGTCCGAGCACAGGGTGACTACGCCCGTGTCACACGCGAGAACAAGCAGCCCGACACGTTCACCGCTCGTAGGAGGCTGGAGAGAACGGAGGCTTCGTACGTAACGGCGAAAGCGGCAGACAAGTAGGAGCGACGGATTTCAGCTGGGGCAGTTGCGTCTCTGCGGCAAGGAGCCAGCCTGGCTCTCACGGCTGCCGAGGCGCTCCCACTGCTCGCGGAGAAGCCGCTGCAGGGCCGACACCTGCCGTGGCCCGAGCGGAAGGAGAGAATATTAAGACAGGGTCCTCGATGGACGTCCTCCTTTCCCGCTGCGGCAGGCCTACGAGCAGCGCAGGGCACGTCAAGACGGCACTGAGCTGCGAAGGGTCAGCTGATAGGACCGAGAGGCAGCGGAGGAAAGTGGAGCGGGCGCCCCCGGGTGACACTCACTCCGGTCCTGGCGGCAAGGAAAGGAAAAGAGAACAGCGGAGAGCCGCTGCGCCGCTCTCCCGGGGCCGGCGGCTAGTAACGGGCAGTGAGGGCGGGAGCCGCAGCCGCGGACCGGCGGTTAGCGTGCGTCCCGCGCCCGCCGGTTGGCTGGGCACCGGGGCCCGCGCTGCGCAGCAGCAGCGTTACGACGGCAGCTCGGTCGCCGCCGGCCGCTACGGGGTCCTGCCGGGACCAAAACAACGCCAGGGCGAGAGGCGGTCGCTCACGAGCCGAGGCGTAGAGCAGAGCGGCTGGCACTGCCCGGCGTGCAGCGCGGAAGTGCACCGGCCGGCCGCGGCGCGGCGCCGCAGGTCGGGGCGAGTTGGGATGCGCTGTAATACAAACGGGGCTGCGCGGAATCGCGGCTCCTTCGGGGCACAGGTGCGCTACAGCTGCTGCTGGTGAGTGGGGCCTTCGCCGCCCCTTACCAGGGTGCTCGTCTGGCCACGCGTTCGGGAGGCGAGCAGCGCTCGGCCCCTGGCCGTGGTCGGGCTTGCAAAGCGAGGAGCGGGATGAAGGGGACTGCGAGAGTGAGTTCTGAGATACACGACTGGGTGGCTGAAAACAGAAGCCGGCTGAGGGCGCCTGGTGCTTCTGGTCCTCCCAAACCGCAGAACATCCCACCTGTGCCAGCCTGACGAAAGCCGCAGTGTCTCTTCGAGCTGCCTTGAAGTGCTGCTCTTCACGGGCACTGGCAGCCTGCGCCGGCCGCTCGGGAACGAACAGCATGGAAAGCTGGCACGCTACCAGAGGTTTTTCCATCTGCGGCAAATGACGCCACTGTGCGAAGTAACTTGTTTCTGTTTATAGCTTTTTTTACTAGAAACAAAAGGTAGTTTATATATACGCTAATATTAAACCCAACAGTAAAGACTCAGTACTTCCATGACAGTAAAAGCAATCAAGCTCAATACGAAAACAATCAAAAAGGACCCCAATCCTTACCTCACAAATCAGATGAACAGTAGGTAGTCGTTATGTATAGATAACACTGTCATTTGACATTAAGTGGCTTACCTCACTAGAACTAAGTATTCTGCTATTTACTCAGAAATCTTTTCAATGTGCTACAGGACAGTAGGTCCATTTATCATGGTAACAACGGCGTTTCTATAATGTACTTCTTACCTATAGCCATACATGTTATATACCAGGGCTTGCTAGACAACAGTAGAGAGCTAAGACTCTAAGACAACTTTTCCAACAAACGACTGGGTGAAGACCACTACTAAAAGAGAAATTGTGTTGCTTTTGGTGCTGCCACTTTTTACAGAGGACAGTTACAGTTAGAACCGTTAATTTAATTGAAAAGCCTTCAAGTCTGTGCAGCTGATAAGCTTATGCTGTCCTCTTACATAAAAAAGATTGCTTTTTCATCATGAATGCACAACCAATAACATAGGGGAAAAGGATATAGAATCATAGAATCAACCAGGTTGGAAAAGACCTCCAAGATCATCCAGTCCAACCTGTCACCCATCCCTATTAAATCAACTAGATCATGAAACTAAGTGCCTCATCCAGACTTTTTTTGAACACTTCCAGGGACGGTGACTCGACCACCTCCCTGGGCAGCCCATTCCAATGTCAATCACTCTCTCTGGGAAGAACTTCCTCCTAACATCCAGCCTAGACCTCCCCTGGCACAACTTGAGACTGTGTCCCCTTGTTCTATTGCTGGTTGCCTGGGAGAAGGCACCAACCCCCATCTAGGTACAGCCTCCCTTCAGGTAGTTGTAGAGAGCTATGAGGTCACCCCTGAGCCTCCTCCAGGCTAAACAACCACAGCTCCATCGGCCTCTTCTCACAGGGCATGTGTTCCAGGCCCCTTACCAGCTCTGGACCCTCACCCTTCTCTGGACATGATGAAGTATCTCAACATCTCCCTAGAAATGAGGAGTCCAGAACTTGACACAGCAGTTCAGAGCAAATTACTCCCCAACAGAGGAAGAGTTACTGGCAACCTATGAAGGAGTGAAAGCAGCTTCTGAAGTGATTGGAACTGAGTCACAATTACTTTTAGCTCCTAGACTGCCAGTTCTTAACTGGATGTTCAAAGGCAAAGGTTCATCACCGCATCATGCCACAGATGCAACCTGATCTAAGTGGATGGCTTTGATAACCCAACGAGCATGAATGGGTAATCTTGATCGACCTGGTCTGGTGGAGGTGATCACCAACTGGCCGGAAGGCACAGACTGTACCAGACCTCCAGAGGAGAAAATACCCGTGCTGAGGAAGCTCCTCCCTATGATGATCTCTCTGATCAGGAAAGGAACTATGCTTTGTTCACAGATGGTTCCTATTGCCTTGTTAGGAACAAGTGAAGATGGAAATCAGCAGTCCGGAGCAGTGTGGAGTCTCCTGGATATCCAGGAGAGTTCCTGAAGCAAGAGATGGAGGTGAATCCCATCAATTTGCTGAAGTAAAAGCTGTAAAACTTGGCGTTTGATGTGGCTAAATGTGAAAATTGACCTATTCTTCACCTCTACACCTTACAAATGGCAGCCAATGCTCTATGGGGTTGGCTAAAGGACTGGAAGAAGAATGGTTGGCAGAGGAAAGGAAAGCCTATTTGGTGTGCTGATCTATGGCAGGACATTGATGCACGGCTGGAGAGAACTCCAGTGAAGGTGCGGCACGTAGATGCACACATGCCTAAGAACAGAGCTGCTGAGGAACATCAACATAACCGGAAGGCAGATCAAGCTGCCGGAATTTCTCAAGTTGATACAAACTCTGATCTTTGCCCTGATTGGAAGCACCAAGGTGAACTGCTTGGTGGGCCCATGATTCATCTGGACATCATGCCAGGGATGTAACCTACTGATGGGCTTGCGATAGGTCAGTTGACTTATCCATGGATGCTATCACCCAAGTCATACATGACTGTGACATTTGTGCTGCTAGAAAGCAGGCTAAGCAAACCAAGCCCTTATGGTTGTTGTGAAGGGGGATTTCTCTATTCCTCCCTTATTAGGGGGAGGTGAGAAATTAATTTGAGGTGGTATTAATTTATTAAATTATTTGTTAAAATTAATATTTACAAATTCGTGCCAACCCCAACCACTATGCAATTAAGTATAGTTCTATTGCAAATTTATGAAAACAATTAAGATATGATATATCTATGTACAGGGATTTGAATCAAATTATCAACTATAGACAGAAGGAGATTTCCCTCCAGCTTAATGCCTGCTTAGAAGCTATGCTGTTTGCCCAGCAGGGGCTGAAACTGTGTCTGCTCTAAGGCAGAGATAACTTATATTACAAAGGAATTAAAGCTTATTTAAATGTGTTGCCCTTAATTATTAATAATCACCCTCCCGGGATTGTGTCACAGCACGTGCCCAGTATATCCAGGTCTTTGTGAAGCTGGAATCTTCCTGGCAAGCAGGGGAATGATAAGTGTTCCCAGTCTCTGGGGTAAACAGGATTTCTCTAACCTTCTCTCCTGATGTGGTCTCTGCCTCGATGCCGCTGCTTCTTCTGGATGCTGCGTGTCCAGGGATGGTCAGCTGGCAGGATTCCAGGTGCAGGAGAAGGATTTGTCCGTGCAGCTTCTGGCATGGTCTTCTGTGCCGCAAGCAGGCTGTGTTCATGGGTTTGCAGACAATCTGGAAGGTCTGCTGACCTGGTACTCCCGGCTATAGCAGTGGGTATGCAATGTGTGCCAGGCTGCTGGGAGATTGATCTCTGTGGATAATTCGAGATAGCTGGCCAGTAAGCATGGCTAGCTCTAGGCAGGGGGCTCTCGGCTCCCCGTATGTATCAAGCGCAGGCGTGAATGTGCTCTGCTTCCAAAGGTACGCAGACAGAGTTAACTGCGAGTCGAGACCAATGCAAGAGGGCTGCGCCTCAGTGAGTATGCAAGTAAGTGAGGGCCAGATCCTATGTCTGGGCCTTGCAAGCAGGTCAGAGCTGCAATGTGGATCAGAGAGCCGAGTCTGAACCTCTGAACACATGGTGCACCTTTGCACCCCTCTTTATAGACTCTGGACTGAGATTCAAGGCCCTTTTGGCCATCTAAAGTGACCAATCAGGCTGGCAGTAAGCCAAACCTTACCTTAATAGGCAGGAGCTGTTTGCCTGGACCCTCCCAAATATGGGGATCACCTGGGCAGACCCCAGGGATACACAGACTGGGGGTGTGTGTGTGTTACACAACCTGTTTACTACCATGGGTCCTGGCAGAAAAACATGTCCAGGCATGTAGAGGCATAGGGAGGCCTCTGTTTTGGGGCTGCAGCCCCTCCACCACAATGGTACGGTGAGTGATAGTCAAAGTACAAGTATGGAGAAGCCTGGCAGATTGACTATATCATTTTACCCTGTTCTCTTTCTGGCAAGCAGTATGTGCTGATGATGGTAGAGGCCAGCACCGGATGTCTGGAAACCTGTCCAGTTCCACATGCTACTGCATGTAACACCATTCTTGGCATGGAAAGGCAAATCATGTGGAGATACAGAACTCCAGAGAGAATCAAATCAGACAATGGCACTTGTTTAAAGAACAATCTTGTGAAAAACTGGGCCAAAGAGCACGGTATTGAGTGGATCTATCACATACCCTACTACGCACCAGCTTCAGGGAAGACTGAGCACTACAATGGTTTGCTGAAAACCACCCTAAAAGCCATGGGGGGTGCAACTGTGAAAAACTGGGACAAACATTTAGCACAAGCAAGCTGCTTAGTAAATTGCAAGTATTCTGTAAAGAGAGCAGGACCTTCACAATCAGATTGGGTACAAACAGTGGATGCTGATAAAGTTCCTGTTGTACGTGAAAAGAATCTGTTAGGGAAAACTGTTTGGGTATTTTCTCCTTCGGGCAAAGGGAAACCTGTCTGAGGGGTGGTGTCTGCTGAAGGTCCTGGTCACACATACTGGGTAATGCAGGAGAATGGTGAAATCCAGTGCATTCCACAGAGAAATCCAACTTTAGCTGAGAGAGTTTAAATTCACTGTGTATAATACAAGCTATTAGGAGTTTTCTGTTCTAGGTACTATCAGCATCCAAAGACACAATCTATGAGAGAATATACAGTATGCGAGCATGAACCCAGCATCACCTGGGATTCCATGTTCTCGTCTCATCTGTGAGGACACAAACTGTTTGCTGTTTTCTGAGCTTTTGAATCACCTACACATGAGGTAGCCAGAAAGAAGTGTGAACTGAACTTGTGATATTCATTATTGTGAACACTGTTTTAGATTAGACAGTTCCCAGCAAAACTCTGAGTGAAATAGGCAGGGGTGGATTGTGCTAGTTTGAGACTAGCTAGAATATTCTGGTGAGAAGAATCAGATTATAGGTTATGAAAAGGAAACAACTGTGATGTCTACTTCACTCATAGGCTTGCTGAGGTGATAAAATCAAGAACATAAATAGAGATAACACAGTCACAGTGGCACTCTGTTGCGGCTGATGTCTGTACTTTTCTCCCTGGCCTGCTTTATCTTTAACTAATCCTTCTGCTTTCTAAGCCACCTGGCCGATCCTCCAAATTCACCTTGCATGTAAGGCAAAGTCTGGGATAAGGTAGAAAGGTGGAAAGAGGGTGGAAGGGTTGTTGGGAGCCCCTCCTGGGGATTCTGATTTCTGGGAGGGGTGTTGTCTTTCTGTATTACATTTTAACTTGTGTATTTCTGTATATAGCTGTATATATTGTAAGTGTCTGCTTGTATATTGTGCTAAGCTGTAAATATAGCTTCATTCCCTTAACTTGCAGCTTGGCTGAGTCTGCCCTGGGTGATTTCTTAAAAGTGGGGTGGCGGGTAATATCCAAACAGTCACACACGCTTCTAGTTGGCAAGTGCAATTCTTAAAATGCCCAACAAACAAAAATTAGAATGTGAAATATGCAGTTATCTTCATTTCATAAATAAGCCATAAAGAAGACAAAAAGTCAGTAAATCTGTCTTTCATTTTGGGAACAAATTTATCTCTGTGTAAGATGTTTTAAGACAGAAAGTGTACAGGAGCCAGTCATTATCAATACTAAGTGACAGTCTGGCAACTACATTTTCTAGCTACATCACGAAGTAAGTATTTTGTTACTATTTCTGATTCTATAAAGTGAAGTACATTGTTGCTCTGGGAAATGCATCCTGCGCAAGTGCAGTGCACTTCACAGTGCAGTTTTTGGAAAGAGTATTTTTTGAAGCTAATTGCAAAAATATCAAACCAATACGATAAGTTCTTCAGTATAAAAAGGCCTTTGAATGAAAGTTAAGTACTGTGTTAATTAAAATAATCTCAGGTTCATTGAAACTACGTGAAAGTAACACCTAATGACTGAATAGTGGCAATGAGAACTAGAGAGCACTTTACTGATGGTTTATACTTAATGACCTTGAAAAAAAGAAATCTAATACAGTTGCAATAGCAATTACAAATGTAATGAAGAGTAACTATGTCTTAGTGACATTAGGCTTTTTGTCTATTTCAATGGAATCCGGAGCAACAAAAGTGGCACCAACTCCAAGGCTTGATCGTCTCAAAGATAATTCAGAAGGAGGAATATAACGTAGCTCTCGTCGAGACAGTTTTATTGGAATTATTTCTTCAAACTGTATCATGGTCTCTCTTCTTTGCATGACAGTAGGTAGCTGTGGATGAGATTCTGAAGGGTGAGCATCTGTTCCTGTTTTGTGATCACTAGTGCTTGACAAACACTCTTTGTTGTCCCCAAATCCTGAAGGAACTTCTCCAAGGCTGTATGGATTCTGCTGTGCTCTTGAAATATTTGTTCTCTCTGTTTCATTTATGTTGCCTGATTGACTATTGGTTTCAGGGTTAAGTGTCAGTTTGAATTCTTCAGAAGCAACTCCTGCTTCATCTTGCCTGGACAAACCTGTGTTTTTACCAGCACTGTTACCTAAAATAAAAATTATCAGGAGATAAATAGTTAAAATTACAACTTTTCTTAGTGCCTGCCATCAAGAAGTAAATGTTTCTTAGTTGTCAGTGTGACTTTATAGCATTAGTAACTTGTAGTGTGCACACAGTAAAAATTATCAGCACCTAACATTTTATCCTTTCTGTTAAAAAGTTTGTCATCTACAAAAACATCAGTGGTATCACCTGTTAGTTTTGTCTGACAAGATGCTGGTAATAGAAGCCTCACCACTGTAACTTGACATGTATTCTAGTTGGCAGTCTTAAAACAACTGAACCATGACAGTCAAATCTGGAATTTTTCATGTATTGAAAACCAGCCAGCAATTACAGTAGCACAACATGCAAAACGACTGCAAATTTGACTGCAATGTACAGACATGGCTTTTATTTTAAAGCTCAGCACTAATTTCTGAAGTGTTTTTATTACATTGTATTGCAGCATGCCTCAAAATATATATATAAAAAAAGAGTATTTTTAATTAAGACTTGTGAACATACGTATTTTTAAAAGTTGGCAACTCATCGGTGTCTTCTCTCAACTTGCTCTAGTTTGGCTAGGCTAGACGCCTTCCTGCATGGATACATGTCCTGAACTACAAGCTTCTTTGTATACTAAATACAGGATGGTCTTAATCCATGCCTCCTTATAAATACAAGCTCTAGACTATTCACATTCATGGTTTGACAGTGTACTTCATAGTAATGAATGTGTTGGCTCATTATCGTGCCCAGAGACTGGGCCTTAGTTCACACTAGGAGCAGGCATGTGAGCAACATCTCTGTGTTAGGCAAGCATGGCACTGCCCAAGTAGAAAGAAAAAAGGGAAGAGCCAGTCAAGCTGAACCTTAAGAAAAAAGCATAAGGCCAAGAATCACAGAATGTTAGGAATTGGAAGGACCTCCAGAGATCACTGAGTCAAACTTGCCTACTAGAGCAGGGTTATCTAGCACAGGCCACAGAGGAATGCATCCAGATGGGTTCTCAAAGTCTCCAGAGAAGGAGACTTCACAAGCTCTCTGGACAGCCTGATGCAGTGCTCTGTGACTTGTAGAGGTGTATCTCCTCATACTGAGGTAGAGAAGGCTCTGTTGTGCAAGTGAGGTGTTTGTGGTGGCATGAACAAGTATGAGGCAAGCAAAATGGTGACAGAAATCAAATGTACTTTTCTCCTTCACCTGAATAGTTCTGCTGCAGGTTTAGATTCCAACAAGCAGGACATGGAACAGTTGAAAACCTACACTAGCAATTGGTTGGTTGTTCTGGGATTTGTTTTGTTGTTTGTTTGGCTGGTTTGTGTGTGTGAATGCACAGAACCACACTAGAAAGCTCCTTTTTTTCCCTACAACTACATAAATCTTCTCTTTTAGCCTTACTAAACCACTGAAGTTAGTTAGCAACTGCAAGTATGTAATTCTTCACTGAAAATGTCCTAAAAAGTAACTTTTATGAAATCAAGTGCTGGGAACACCTTATCTAAGAGTATGGTATTTTATAAAGCTGTTAGTTGCATCATTCATACCCTTTCAGATAGTAAAATGCCTTTTTCTTAACCATAACAGTTTGAGGTTGTAAATGCTGATATTATATTAGAATCCAGAGAAAAGGGAGCAAGAATTTAAACCACTGGTATACCACTGTTACAGTCAATGCTGTCCCTCCTTTGAAACAAGGAGTTGAACACCCTTTAAATGGTCTATTGACAATTGCATGAATGTTTAAGATAATAACTTACATTTAGTTGATGTCAGTAATTGATGGGATGATTCTCCACAGAGGCCTTTCAATTTCTTCTTCATCTCTCTGCTGGTTTTCTTATAGAAAAATAATTCTTTTTCCAGTTGCTGGACTTTATATCCTTTCAAGGTTTCTGCAATACCTTCACTGTCTTGTTCTAGGACAAGCGAAACTGATTTAAGAAACAAATAATCTATGTGCCAAAAGCCAAAGTGTCCAACCACAGTAAGTCTTGTACCTATCTGACAATGCTTGCACTTTGTAGGTTTTAACTGTGTAACACAGCATCAAGAAGGTACTTCCAAATGTGTTTGTCAGTTTTAATAGGAGTATTTAGAAGATCAAGCTCAGCAGGACTGGTATCTGTCAAAGTTCCATTATCAGCAAATTCAATATGAAAATACAAATATTCTGATCCTGCTTTGAAACATATATTTGCGTTTCTGTTCATACTGACACTGCACATCTGTTCCTCAGCATCCTACGTAACAACATCAGAGTGACAACAAAAATACAGCTCTGAACTTTTATGCCTTTAATGTTTTTTTTTTGTTTTGTTTTGTTTTTGTTTTTTTTTTTTTCAGTTGGAGTAGAGTAGTAGAGTATTTGTCATTAGTGACTGAAGGTAATACTTGCTGTAAAATCCCCTTCCCAGATGCAAATACCTTTGAAATGATGCAGTATTAACTGTATTTTTTTTTCATGTTCTTTCTGTTGTAGGGTTAGCTGCCTGTCATACTGCAGTTTGATGTGTTCAAGTGCAGATTCTAATTCAAGTATCATGTTTTCCTGGTCCATGACCTTCATTTGCTGTTCTTCGATTTGCAGTTGTAATTTACGTTCAGACTCACGTAGGCCAACAATCTAAGAAAGAAATAGAGTTCTTTTCATTTGTCAAACCATTTAAATACAAACTTTTGTCCTTCTGCTTAATAGATTAAAGCCTACAAAAGCAATGATCTCCACAAGACATATGCTTATATTTGAAACACAATTGCTGGCTGCTACAAGTTCACACTTCAGAAATGAGCTCTAGACATTTTCATCACATGGACTAGTGGATTTTTTCAGTACCCTGTGCAGAATTTAAAGTGAAACAACAGTGTTTTTCTGATTCTGGAAAACTTCCAACTTGCACCCCACAGGTAACTTGCTCATAAAATCACCCAAGGTCACGAAGACACACCATTTCATTTTTATATTTCCAGATATGAGTATGATTCTTCAGTGTGTGGCTACACACACTGCAAACAGAATTTTATATTGGATTTTCAGAAAATAAATACATAGGAATACCAGTGTGACCTTTACGAAGGAAGAATTTCAATGCAACACCACTATTTAAGTATGTTGTCACTCCAAAAGTTAGCAACTCACTGGAAAGGAGCAAGGAAATGTGCAGATCTGCAGTACCTTTTTTAAGCTAGTGACCTCAAACCAAGACATACAACGTAACATACAAATATTCTCTTTAGGTTAATATAATAATAATAAAAAATTAAATCTGAACTAATTTCAGATCTATGTAACCTGAAGAGATTTTCAGCAAAAGCTTGTTAAATTTATTTTTAGTCTCTAGAATAGTCACTGAAAATACAATACTAGCAATTAGCCAAAACAAACCTTGTTGAAATATTTGAAAAGGATAGCTCTGAGCTCCACAGCAGACAGGGAAACAAGTTTTCCTATTACATTATTCTCTCTCTGTGAAAGAATCTGACAAGATGACCTAAGCAAATGCTGGCGGTTCTGAATACTTTCATTCTTGTATTCAATAGCAGCCTCCAGGGCTTCAATTCCTTCTTCCAGCTGGAAAAGGACATGTTCTTCCTACAGAGAAACATGATTGAGATGTTTTTAAAAAAGCGAAAGTATAGAATTGATCTTTCCATACATAAGATATCTTTAACATCATTCTCATGAGTAAAACTGAAGGGCAAGACAAAATAGTAGAGAGAATGGGATGGCAAAAATAAGAGGTAAGGCTATAGATCTAGAGCACTGCTCTTTTCCTCCTGTGGTGTACCTTCCATGATACAGAGGCTGCTCAAATGGTTCACCACAAAACCAGAAGCCATTGCTCTTCTTTAATATTTCTGCCTTCCTTCCCCTAGTCTGCTTTTTCTTCTGCTATTATTTTATTTGGTTGTGCTACTTTTCTTTTGGGTTAATCAATAAATCAGGTCAAGTAATGAGTTTGGTGACCACAGCTTCTGTAGGGAACTGGCAGAAATGCATGGCCTGAAGCACTGAGTAAGCTTTTGAGATTGAGGTAAGTAGGGTTGTTTCTGACACATTATCAGCTCAGCCACATGACCATCTCAAGACCAAAAAATAATTTCTGTATTCATATAAATCTATTCAATGTAACTATACTGATTGGTTCAAGTGCAGACCACTCAAGAAATATGACTTATTTTCACTGTAAAAATATAGACATATTCAGATGAAGTTTCCTTTTTCAAAAAATCCTATGGAAAAAAATCAAGGAGCATCACTATGCAAGTACATTGCTTCATTCTATGTCCTGATATTAAACTATATACCTATGATAAACTAATGAACTTCTATAGCTCTCATATTTCTCATTATATGAGATTTGTAGGCCAGTAGAGTTTCTCAAGGCACTATCTGGATTAAGTTCCTCTGGACATAAACCTTGCTTACTGGTGTATGGGAGTTATTCTAACATTGCTATTTACAAAAGTACCCAGCCTCAGTTCTTTGGTTCTATTTTATATAATATTTGGAGGCAATTTAGATTCTGATTCAAACATTTTAATACATAACACTTCTTAAACCTCTGTTTATCTCAGAGGTGCTTACTTACTTCAGCTGACAGCAGTTTACCATCTTTCAGTTTCTCATCCACACTATTTCTTCTTCTGAGTAACTGATCCCTTTCTGTCTGGAGAACTTGAATTTTTTCCAAAATGTCTGTCTTGTCTTCAGTGGTGCTGCCCTGAAGCTGCATACCTTTATCACATAGTTCCTGATCCAGCAGAGTTAGGCGAGTTGACAAATTCATACTATTTTTGTTTAAAACCTACAAATAATCACAGCAACCATAGATACAGAAATGAGATTTTCAGTAAGAAAAATGTAGGTGAGATCATCATATTCTGCAGTGGAAGACTTGTCTGCTTCTTGCAGTGGGAGCCCATTTGTTTTCAGTAGACAGCTACCATAAAATTTATTATTCACTCAAAAGATGTAAGAAAGCAAATGCTCAATGTGCGGTTTTCTGCACACTTAAAACCTGAAGGGGACAGCTGGTTTAAGTTACAATATTTCAATTTCTATTCACTTTTGTTGCTTAAAAGTAAATAATGCAAAATGTTTCCTTGTCATGTTCTCTAGTTTGCAAAAGGATTGAATAACTTTTTTATACTGTGTTATATAATAGAATTCTTTAGACTGGAAAAAAATTTTAAGGTGACTGAGCCCAACCATAAACCCAACACTGCCAAATCCCACTGCACCATGCTCCTGAGTGCCACATCTACATATCTAATGCTCTGCAATAACAGAACTCCACAGTTCATACTGTTTTGTTGTTAGAATTTTGGGTGAGAAAAAGTGAATAAAAACTATTCTCCCCAAGTCTTTCAGGCAGCACTACAACTGTGGTTAGTTCCATTCTTAAATCACCTGACTAGATCTCAGTTTCTTGATTTCCAGGTGGTTTTTTTCTTGCAATAATGCTTCTTTTTTGGCTACAATTGCCTCTCTTTTCTTTAAATCTTCTTCTAGTTCTGCTAACTGTTGGTGCTGTTGGAGAGTTCTTTCCATTTCTTCATCCAGCCATTTCTTTTGCTCTTCTAATCTCTACAGTTTAAATAGATATCCAGAGAGCATTAATCAGAACTTTTGGGGTCAGAATTTGATGATTGTGTTTTTCCTCTTTTAGAATAACTGCTTAAATTTTAGAAGAAATTCACATTGTTTAATAATAACATTAACTCTGTAACAGAATTTACGTGGACTAGCACAGAAATCTGACTGGCCTAAAAGGAGGTTCATCAATGTTAGATTCTTACGTCTTGCACTCAGAAATTTTTATCAGGTGCCTTTGATGAAATATATTATTTTCCCAAGAACAATTACATCTTCTACTTTTGGAAGGTACCACAAGAATTCAGCTAGTCCATTATCACCATATTAGAGTTTCTCAAGATCAGCTACTCATAAAGACTCAAAATTTATTAGCTACCACTCCAAATTGATTATCTACCTGTAGCTTTAGTGACGTTCCTATTGGATTACTTTTCTTTTTAAATGTAGCAATCTCTTCATCCTTAAGTTTAAGTATCTTCTGTTGTTCCTCCATCTTCAGCTGAAGTTCCTATACACAGAAAGCCTCAGTCAGTTTTCACAATGTATCTAGAGTCCACACAAATATCTAATCTGAAATACTGACCCAAATTTACATGTAAATTTGAAAATCAGAGCTAGACATCATGGAATAAAGTACATTTTAAAAGCTTAAAAAGCAAGATTTCATGAAAATGTTTATAGACATTTGTCAAGAAAGTAATTACTTAAATCTACGGAAATCTTCGCAATATAGTTCATTGCCTCTGTGGAAGCAGAGGTAAAAATGGGTCATCTCACTCTTTGTCTTAAAGAAACAGCAGGAATCCTACTTTAATTTGTTGCTGGTCCTGTTGAATCTCTGCTTCTAGTTGCTTCTTTTTTATGCTTTCCTCACACAGTCTCTTCTGTAGCTGGGTCAGCTGATGCTTCATCTGAGCAACATTCTGCTCAAGTTCTGTTGCTCGTCTCTCGCTTTGGTTAGATAATAAAGCCAGATTCTTAGTGTCTTGCTGCTTCTTCTGTAAGGCCTGAATATTCATGACAAATTTCAGCTTAGCAGCAGGAAAATTTAAACTAAAATGACTCAACTTCATTCTTCATTTCAACAAATTCCTAGCAAGACTTAACAAACTGGTAAAACAACCACTCATTATTGCTGTGGTTTCTGAGCTATTTGGTAAAGTAGGCACAGGCAGAATTAATCTTAAGCAACATGAAAAGCTAACAATACTGTTCACGCTTGGCAATATAATGGAAGTAGTAAAATCTAACAACAGACACAGTTCCGGAAAACGTGCAGAGAACTGTGCTGGCATTATGCTGGTCCAGAGCTCAAGCCAATAAGCCAACTACCTCTTTCTTTCTGCCTGAGCCTTGTCTAATCCATCATTCTAGAACCCAGAGACAAACAGCATCTAAGCTGGTCAGATACAGAACGTAACTTAGGTATAACAGAATTTAAAAGCAGGTCAGTGCTAAATAAATATGATTGTACTGAGCCTGATCTTGCAAACCATCACATTTGCTTAGAACTAGAATTTACATAGGATTTTCATAAAACATTGATTTTGTTTATGGTAGGTGATAAACTAGTAATGGTCTTTTTGTGCAGGTTCTTTTATGGTGCAACACACAATGGTGTAGAAGAATCTCATCTCACTTCTTTCTTGGTTTCTTATCTACCAAGAAAATAGTGTACATATCTAACCAAATATATGTTAAAAACCATTCTGAGTGTAAGAGTAAGATTATCATTAACTACCATAGCGAGGTTCCTTTGTGTAAAACTGGTGTTAAGGTTCAGAGGTGACAATGAGACAGAGATTTGCAAATTTTAATGATCAGGTAAAAAGTACCTGCACTTTCAACTTAGCTGCATCCATCTTCTTCCTGAACTCTCTTTGTAACTTGGCTTTCTCAGCAACGTCTGTCAACTCCTTACTCTCCAACTGCTGAAGCTGCTTTTGTGTTTTAGCCATTTCCATTTTGGCCTGTTCAATTTCTTGCTCCAGTTTAGTTATCTTTAAAGAATATTGCCTGCTGACAGATTGTGCATCCTTACCTTAAAGAAACCATATCCAAATAGTTTAAAAATATCAAGAAAATCAGTTGAAAAGTATTCTGTAATTGAATCATTACTTACTTCACTCTGGTTCTACTAATATTTTTCAAGACATTTTCCAACCCTAAAGGAACATACAGTTTCTTTCTAACTTTGGAGTACAGACAAAGGAGTCTTAAATCTCAATTCTTCAGAAGTGATGGGATTTCATGAAGTAAAGTGCCACCTGAGTGCCAAATAAAGTTAAATTCTTCTGCATAGTGTAGTTTTTGCAAAAATGGCTTGCTTGTGTTTCATAAATTTTGTTTTCTTTTTCAGAAGAATATGCTCTTTGTTTATGTCTCAGCTTTCATCTTAACAACCTACTTAAACAACTTTAGATTATTGTGTTTCTACTCCCTGACTTGCCCTGTTTGAATGTTCTTTTCCAAAGTACTATTTCTGGGGACAGAGAATCTTTCTCAGTGCCCGAAGACAACTTCAAGAGAAGCTATGTACGGAAGAGTGTGAGTGAAGGGATTGAAGGGGCTAAGAAAAGAGAATCTTACTGTCATCATAAGGCTAGTTTACAGCAGGCATATATAGATGCCAAGACAGACATGTAAGGGATGTAGGCTAGCCAGGACACTGACCTTTCCATTCATCCACTTCTGACTTCTGCTTCTCTACTGTAGTGCTGGGAATGCTTACATTACCAGCAGAGTCATGTGCTTTCTTTCCTATCCCAGTCACCATGTGACAAATATGTGTCAATGAAGAGATAAGTAGCACTGAGTGTATAGGAAAAAATATGCTACTGTTGGGTAAAAGCAATAATCAGCAATGAAAAAATTATTTAACAAACACATCTATATATCACTGAAGAGTAGGCTGTAACCAAATTTTACAACCTTCAGTGCAAACGTAAGAAGTAATTAATGAACACTATGTACCTATATGTTACTTAAGTATTCGTGCATAAGATAGTAACATAAAAAATAAAGCATGCAAGACCTCAGAAGTTTTGTGCCTTTTCTTCTACTTCTGAACTTAATTCTAATTTTCCCCTACAGTATCCAGTTACCTGTTCTTACTAATTCCTTAATAAGTTCTTCTTTCATTCTGATATTAAGTGCAAGTTCTCTCATTTTTTGCTTGGCTTCAGTGAGTCTCAACTCTGAATTCTTTAACTTCTGCATGTTAAAAACATGACTTTTCTGGAGGCTGTCAATCTCTTCACCTTGAAAGAAAATAAAGCAATACGGAGTTTAAAAAGCTGGAATACATTCCACATTTGCAAAAGGTAGTGCTCTGGAACGTGGTATGTGTGGAGTTCTTCCAGACAGAATAGAAGAATCAAAAAGAGATAATAGCTTAAAGCCTTTTATTTACCATGTGCCTGAGCAGGAAAAGAAAGGTGTATATGAAATAGCATTTCAAAGACCCTTAGTGGCAGAAAACATTCATTAAACTATGTCACTGTGTATCTGATAAGGTAATGGTATCTATTTTCTTTCACTGAAGCAGTACTAAAGATTTATATCTGAACAGCTTTTTGACGTGTGCTTTCTGGCTAATAAGTATTACTTGAACATCAAGGTCACTGACTTCAGTTTCAGAAAAGTGAAGAAGAGAATCTCAAAAGCCTACATGGGGCTATAAAAATAAATATTTGTATCAAATACACATATTTTACTAGGAAAAAATAATTACGTGTGCTGAATGAATTCTTGCATATTCTGATGCTGTAACAAGATCTGCTTCCATTTTACCTGTGGTTGTGTCAGTCTCTAGCACAGACTTTTTGGATAAACCAGACTTGTCTACTTGACACTCCATGTCACTCAGATCAGGAAGAAAGCACAGAGAAGCCTGCTTTTGTGTCCATGTTCTGTTTATGGAATGCCTATGGAAGAATGAAAGCATGGGACATTCCAAACACATAGGGATCTTTTTCTTTCAGCTTCATGGTAAGTACATGACCTTAGGAGAGAAGAATCTCAAATTCATGTTAAGCATTTGTACCTTCTCATCTAGTCTCTATCTCCCTATCTCTCCAATCTTCACAGCAGAATCTGGCCCCAAAACAAGGATTATGAAATCTTTACTAAATCAAACCCCTGTATTTATTAAACATTTTGTGTTATGCTGAGTTGGTCCTGTAAATTTACCATAAGTAATATCATGGTCTCATATTATGGCAGAACTAGGCACTAATACTGCCTTTGCTATACATTTATTGATAACAACAAAATTAAGGAACATTAAAAAAAAATTACTTAAACAAGGTTTTCTTTTTGCTGCCTGTATTTTCTTTCTCTTCATCGCTTTGATCAGAGATGCAGCAGTGAAGGACTTTATCTTGATCTTCTATGTTGCTCAGCATTGTTTGTCTGCGAGCATGGAATTGTGCCATTACTCGGGCCAGGGAAAAGGCAGGGGGGCTGGTGTGCACCTGTCAAAAAACACACAAAAACATGGTAGGATGTGATGGTTTGGGTGTTATCCGCTCCCACAACACTTAAGAAATCACCCAGACTAGAACATAGGTAAAAACACTTGCAACAATTTAGCAGTTCTTCACTGACCTTTAAAAAATATTTCCACTTAAAAGTGTATCAACACCTCAGTTTGTTAGCAAAACTACTGAGGTTTTCTCTAGTAATTCTGAATACCTTTGTAACAGAACATTTTGCAAGAGCTTGGAGTGCTTGCTCCAAATGTGAAAGAAGGCACTGCTGGGAACTCATTACCCAATGTATTCAATATATCAGTAAGAATAGTAATTAAATTTTGATAATGCTTTGTATTTGAACCCTCAAAACCCCCATGAAAACACCAGAAAAGACTAAAGCCTTTAGTACTTATCATCTCTGTAGGCATCCACATTTCTTAAAATTCTGTAAAAAGACATTAAAAAGTATTTTTTTTCAGAGTCTTTAGTAGGAAGCAGAACAGTACCTGAGAAAACCACCATCATTTGTTATGACAAGTCTAATTTCTGAGCTAGAACTGCTAACAAAGTAAAGGAAAAAAAACATGTAACATTTGGGTAGATGTTACCTTCCGGGTCTCTGTCGCTGAAGGTGGGTGAAGGGAGTGCAGCAGACTCTTTGTGAGTGGGACACTGTATGGCCTTCTTGCGGACGTCACATCAGCTGTCCCACCAGCTGTCCCATCTGCACAAGCACTTGAGGAGCCAAAGGTTTTCACATCTGTAAACTTCTCTAGTTTTTCTTTCAGCTGATCAATAACCATTTGCTGTTCCACCATTTTCTCATTCTCATGGAGAAAAAAAAAGGTAAAGCAAAGCTGTTGCTGATGATGAGGTCTGCATCATGTTCACAATTTCTAAATTCTTTCAAAGGCCACAAATCTTGTAAATCACACATTGACCCCACATTCTTCTGCAGTGCGTGGACAAATTCTGTAGCAAACTGAAAATTCTATGACATAGCATTAATCTAACACACAAATGCCCGCTCAAATATTTTTTTGTCCACTAAGACCTATCCCTGGTAAGTTAGGGTAGCTTACCTAGGTATCTAGTGAGATGTGGATGACATACTTGTCAGCCCATGCTTGCTTTCTATCTATGTTTATGGAGAAATAAAACAGGAATTCAACACAAAAGTTCAAATAAAATACATGGGCTGAGCCTAGTTAATGAAACATGTTTACAGGCTTCCTCTTTGAGTAGTTCCAATTTAAATATTATTTGTATGAACAGACATAAACATGTACATGATCCCTTGTATGGGCTACTTTTTCTTTTACCCAGCCTCAAATGTGTTGGTAATGCTAGTCTGGAAAACTAAATTAGCTGATTCTCCTAGAGCAGTCTCTGTGCACTGCTCAAAACCTATCTTGCCTAAACTCATCCATAAGGGCAAAATTTTATCTACTTTCAACTCTTTCTGTTCCTTTCAATTCTTTTCAAAGTACCTTTAAATTCTGGCCTAGTAACAACAAGGAAGTTGTATCTGTCTAATAGCTGCTACTTTAGAAGCTCTTATACTATCACTTATCACTAAACTACATATTCCTGTGAATATAACTTACAATTTTGACAGAAGCATTTGCTTTTCATTATTCTACCTATTTCATATGTTTTAAAATAAAAGTGGCAGTTCAGTGGATTAAGTACCAAAACAGTGCCTTAGACCTCTCAAGCTTCTCTCCTGTCTGTGATTACAAAGCAATAGTGAGATTCTAGTTACTATGACTACTTTTGTTCATTATCTCTGCCTTGTAGCTTCCACAATTTATGTAAGCATTACCTCAGTGTAATAAGCTGACACTAAAGGTTAAAAAGAAAAAAAATATACCCAGAGGTGACAGAAAAGAAAGAAGGTGACAGAGAGAAGAAAAAGCTGATGACTAGTATACTTACCTTTCATTGATTGACTCTCCCCAAACCATCAGCAAAGAAGATAAAAAAGGAGAAGAAGAATAAGGAGAAGAGTACTAGCTAGCCACGCTTATGTTTTTCTCTTTCAAAAAGTCAGATAATTTATCTATCATCCATGTGGCAGGAAACATCAGAATATTAACTACTAACAGTCTCCTGGATCTTGAAATATCTTACACATACTACCCACCATAATTTTGTTAGCAAGCACAAAATCTGGAGAAGAAAGGAGGCAAGTGGTGTTTCTACTGTGTCACTCAGTTTGTTTTTTGTTGGTTTTGTTTCAAAAAATCAGGATGAAATTCTGTCTTATAAAGTCAAAAAGGAGTGATATTTCATTTTTTAATGAAACTACACAAAAATACATTTCTGTACAGCCTTTCAGTTAAAGCATTCTATAGGATCTTTATAGAATTTTTTTTAGATTCTAAAGAATCTTTTAAGACCTTTCTAATCCTACTTCTTTAGTTGTCCTGAAGTGTGTGTTATGCTTTAAGAAGCATGGAGGAGGTGAATGATTCACCTCATTATATGGGAAGGCTCTGGTGTAGCTAGCATGATATAAAATCTTCAGGAATCACAGAGCTGTTCTTCATCCAGAGGATGAACTCAACTAATTAAGTGATGCAGTTCTAATGCAAAATAAATGTCTGACAGATAGTTATGTCCAAAAAAAATTCCTGAGTCTTAAAACACTAAATGCATTCATACAGTGGAAGGGTGGTTTGGTAGACGTCTATGTGGTATGTATCAGACTAAAAATACCTGTAATCTACGTGTTTCTTGAGCCTCCTTTAAAGATTCCAGTCGTTCTTCATTTTCCTGTAGTAATGTCTTTATCTGATTCTGCAGTATCCGTAGCTCACGGTCCTTCTGGCTAAATACCTCTTCATCCATAACTAAAGCCTGCTAGATAATAAAGACAAAAGTTCAGCTGCAGAAAAGGGGACGTTATTCTTACAGATGGAAAATGACAGAGGAATTGTAAAACCTCCCATAACAACACCTTATCTCTTGTTAAAATATGTGATCAGAACTGCAAAATTTTGAGGCATGTATGGCAAATTTTCCAAATGGTTGCCTATGGTTTCTGCTTGTTATTTCTTCACTTCCATTTCATCTGTTGACTTTCTTCTAACAAGTGTATTGCTTCCAAAGCATGTAAAGTACCCACAGCCATGCTATTTTATTGAAGTAGATCTCTAGATCAAATTATTCTCTTTAGGGCGCTGTGAGATGCAGCCACAACATCACATCATCAACCACAAGATTAACACCCTTCTCAAATTAAATCATAAGGACAGCTGTCCTCATTCTGCAACTCAGATAAAAGCCTAGAGATTAAAGAAATCATTAAAATGCCTCTTTATATGTTCTTGTGGATGAATAGTCCAAATGCTGTTACTCTTCCAGAAAGCCCACAGAAGCCAAACACAAAGTGTGGACACATCCTGTCTTACTGGTATAAAACTGAATACTTCTGTATACCTAGTTTATCCATGTCTCTCTTCCAAGAAAAGACAACTCTGATAGCTTTTTTTTTTCAATGCACTCAAGAACCTGATGCCTCTTTAGAGAACAGAACTTTTTTCCAAAGTCAAGGTACCAGTGCAAATGTTTCTACTAAATGTAGTCCGAGAATGTATCTTGCTGCTCTTCTATCATTATGCAGTACTGAGCCAACTACAGAAAGAAGCTTGCACAGATGTTAGCGTGGTGACACAGTGAGGTAGGATGAAGTGATAGAAAACTAAGTATTAAAACATGGAATTAAATATATGTAACTAAAACCAGAATATAGTTACTGAGTTGTACTTGGTGTAGATGTCAAGAGTTTGGTGGGGGTGAGTGCAAGGAGGGTGCCTGTGAAAAAAGGCCATGGTTTCCTCATGCTAGACACAGTTGGTTCCAGGCAACTCCACTGGACCCACCAAAGGGGACAGCTGAGCCTCTCAGACAAGGTGGTGGCACATCTGTTACAATATACTGAAGAAAGAGCACAAAATGACAGACAATCAGCACAGGAGAGAACCCAAACTGTGAGAAAAAGCAGAGGGAACACCAGAAGGAATAGAAAGAGGAGGTGTTCCATGATGGAGAAGCAGATACTGCAGCCTGGTGGGGACTCAGGCTGAAGCAGATCGATACTCACAAAAGAACTGCATGGGCCCTGCAGCTACTCCTGCAGGGCCCATGCTAAATTGGAGGACAGATGCAAGAAGGAAAGAGCAGGAGGGAGAAATCACTATGTACTGACCATAGACCACCCTGCTATGTCCTTGCACCACTCAGCAGTGAGCGAGTATGGAATGAAGCCTGGAAAAGGTGGGGAGGAAAGATGTCAATTTAGCATTTGTCTTTTGTTCCCCACTACCCAAATGAGTAATTAATATATTTTTTAATTGGCAATATCTTTTTTCCTAATTTGAGATTTTTAATTGGTAAACTCTCTTCCTGCCTTTACCTTAACCCACAAGCTTTTGCATTCTTGTTCTTCCTATTTTCTCTCACAGAATGACAGAGGTTGAAAGGGACCTCTGGAGATCATCTAGTCCCTGCCAGAAATAGTTGACCTGATTCCTGCAGACGGAGATGTGAATGGGTATGAATATGGCTGTTAGCTATGGCTAACCCACTAAGCCAGTATTATTATGATGTGTAAAACAGCATCATCCAGGCAATCACAGCTGTTAGCAAAGAAGTACATATGTGTACACAATAACAGGTCCACTATTACCTATTAAATCTGGTCATATGCAAGCCTAGCTCTACTGTCTGTATTGTTTTGTTTATTTTTGCCACTCCCTGTCCATCTTCTCCTGGCTGTGGATAACCTACTCACCTGGAGAAATTCGAGTTTAAACTACTAAAGCAAAACAAGAAGTAAAAGCTGTGATTTAGACTGACAGAGAACAAAGAAAAGCCATCATTTGTCTATGCAATTGTAAGATAGCAATCTACAGACTTAACACACTTCAGTGTGCAAACTGGAAATGGGGTGACACCATAAGATTCTTACTTCCAGTATGGGACAGACTCAGACTAACTGTTCTGAGTTATTTATCGTATGTCAGAACTTCATTCAGTTTCAAATTAGTGTACAGGTATTTTAAGGTACAAAATTAATTTTCACTTGAGACTCTTTACACTAATCTGTATGTCACCAGGTGGGAGACATGGTGACAGATGATGCAGAGATGGCAGATTCAGTGAACGCCTTCTTTTTCTCAGTCTGACACTGCTAAGACCAGCCCTCAGGAATCTCATAAAACTCGGGGTAAGGAGGCAAAACTGGAGGCAAAAAGACTCTCCACTGGCCAGCACGGAATGGGTTAAATACAGCCTGGATGAACTACAACTGCACAAATCCATGAGCTCTGATGGTGTGCTGAGGGAAGGCTGATATTGTTGCTGTAACACTCTCCATGATTTTTGAAATATCATGGAGAACAGGGGAGGTACCTGAGGACTGGAAGAGGGCCAGTGTCACTCCAGTGTTCAGAAAGGGTGCTCTTGTAAACAGAATCTCTCTTTAAACTCCCAATCAGTGTGCAGTATCCTCATTCTTACCCTTGGAAAGGCATAAGAGTCAATTCTGTCCTCCAGTCCTGGATAGCTTGTGCTCTTCATCTGGGACATTTTTCAAAGACTAAGACTTTTTTGGGTGGTGGTATGTGGAACATAAGGTGTTACAAGCACTGGAATGGAGCAAGTACTCTCCATTTTCATTGTTCCTTGAAACCTAAGGACAACTGGATGGCTTTCACTTCTGCGTGTTGACTTGGTTTACCTTTAACTTGACTCCATTCACCTTTCTCTTCAGCAGTTTCTAGAACTTGTTATGAGGGATTCCACACAGCAGCCTTCCACCTGTTATAGTTTCCCACAATATGACAGGATCTGTCAGTCCTTGACAGAAAGAACTACAGAATGAACTATAATCTGGAACATGCATTCTCCTGAATGCCACAAGTGCCTGGGTTTGCTTTTCCTAACTACTGGGGAATCTTATCTTGCTGATCGCATCTGCTAGGATGTGTCGGTGCCCATCTTGCCGTTTTTATTCTCTGAAAAGTAGATTTCTCATAAAGCTCCTTTGTTTTCATTTCACAGCAAAATCAGATTTCAGAAGAATCGGGACTTTCTTTTCTCTTTCTCAAATACTTCCTCAGCTTGTTGCCCCACAGAGTTGATGTTATCAACGCACTGCAAGCACTCCAGGGTTTTGCACTGTTTCAGGACTGTTCTTGCTCTCTTCCACTTGTAAGGAGCGGTCTGAAGAGCATTCTCTGTCTCATTATTGTCATCAGGACTTGCTAACATCTTAGCATGAGTTTGCAGTGGCCTACTCCACAATAAGGTACTGATTAAGTTGCTGTTTCCACACAATGCAATCTGGTACAGATGCAAGACTGTGTGAAGAAACTGGCCTGGTACCAATGGTTTGTACCTGCCACCTATGATGGACAGTCCTGCTGTTTAAGACCATTGTCTTGGAACCAAAGAATGGAGCTGCCACCATAAGAGATTGATGTTTTGGTGTTGCTAAGGAAACCATGGACTTAAGTGAACTTTGCTCATTAATAATAAAGAATGTCTTCCTAGCAACAGGTTCGAGCTTCAGAGAGCTTCAAGAGCCCCAAGAACACCAAGAGCTTCAAAATCTTCTCCTTGAGCTCTCATCTCTGCCCTTCACTACAACAGAAGAGGTCTCTTCCAGCAACAAAAAGAAAGAAGGCTACAACAACAAGAAGAACAGGAGGACCAGCAGGAGTGGACCTTGGGACCAGAGTGATGTCTTTGGGATTGTCACATTGTTGGTAGCTAAAGGACCACTTCCACCTTCCTCTCTTAATTTTACTTTTCTCCTTTCTCTTCTCACTCTTCTCTACTTCTTACAGCCACACAATAAGGTTTCACTGTTGATTGAAATAAAACCCCTTGGCATGAGTCACCTGTGTTTTGCACTGAGATCACGCTAACAAGCTACCATGACTCCACTGTTTGGACCATGACACCACTGCAGATAATTTCATATTGGACACCATTCCACAACAAAACTAACTCTGCCCTACACTCTGCTAAAAACAGATTGAGAAAAATGCATGCACAATATCAGTTATGGCCTATTGCTTGGCTGCTGTTGACTCCAGTTCATACAGGAGTTCTAGTACATCTGGTACAGCAGCACTTCACAGTATCACAGTATCACCAAGGTTGGAAGAGACCTCATAGATCATCAAGCCCAACCCTTTACCACAGAGCTCAAGGCTAGACCATGGCACCAAGTGCCACATCCAATCCTGCCTTGAACAGCTCCAGGGACGGTGACTCCACCACCTCCCCGGGCAGCCCATTCCAGTGTCCAATGACTCTCTCAGTGAAGAACTTTCTTCTCACCTCGAGCCTAAATTTCCCCTGGCATAGCTTGAGGCTGTGTCCTCTCGTTCTGGTGCTGGCCACCTGAGAGAAGAGAGCAACCTCCTCCTGGCCACAACCACCCCTCAGGTAGTTGTAGACAGCAATAAGATCACCCCTGAGCCTCCTCTTCTCCAGGCTAAACAATCCCAGCTCCCTCAGCCTCTCCTCATAGGGCTTGTGCTCAAGGCCTCTCACCAGCCTTGTCGCTCTTCTCTGGACACGCTCAAGCATCTCAATGTCCTTCCTAAACTGGGGAGCCCAGAACTGAACACAGTACTCAAGGTGTGGTCTAACCAGTGCAGAGTACAGGGGCAGAATGACCTCCCTGCTCCTGCTGACCACACCATTCCTGACACAGGCCAGGATGCCACTGGCTCTCTTGGCCACCTGGGCACACTGCTGGCTCATGTTCATACCACTTAATGGTGGTATGACTTCACTGAGGCTATGACTGCCCACTGTAAACCTCCACCCTCTAAGAAACTTTCACACTGACTATATGAAACTATTAAAGGGCAAGAAAGTCTTATTAATCGCTTGCTCTAACAAATCAGATCCTGCACATGAATGAGGGAATCTCAGCTAGGATAATATGATGCAGTATCATAGTAGCAGCTGGCACTTGCTGTTCTTCAACACACAGCAATCCCACAACAGAATGATTACCTAAGAAGCCAGGCAAGGTACACAGCTGTTTAGTTTTCTCTGAACCTGCAGTGGCTACATCGAAGGCCTTGTGGTACCTCTTCAGAGCTCTGAAGTACCTTCTTCTGAGAAAGTTAGTGGCAAGGATATACAGGGTCTTTGGACTGGTAACAACAGGATGCTTCAGTCACTTCCTATAGGCTCACTTCAGCTTCTAACACAAACAAGTGGGATCACTTTGTGACTCCAGCAATACAGATGTTCCTGCCCCCTTGTATCCTCACAGAGTTAGGTATATGGTGCACTGGCAACCACCAAAACTAAATCAAATTTTCTCTTTCTTCCACTTGTCCAGAGGGAAGGCCTCTTTATTCTCAACTACAGCATTAATTACCCACCTCCTGTAATTGCAAATCAGAGGTCTTCACATAACAAAATGAGTCCATGTATCTCTGTTGCTCAAATTATGTTAGAAGAAGTATTCACAGACATAATCCTGCTACAGACCAGCATGATCTTTCCGTGGAAGAAGGTGTGAGTTCAAAAGCACATTGACGCAAGTCCACTGAATCAGTATCAGAAGGAGTGAAGGGGTCCTCAACCCATCTACTGTATCTTGGAAATTGGTTGAGAGCAACCAGAGCAGCAATATTCCTGAAAGTACCCTTTCTAACCACTGTTTTTTTCCCGTAATTCATGTACACAGACTTCTAGGACCACCATAGTCACAACATTTCTCTTCCTCATGTTGTCCCCACAGTCATGCAGACAGAACTACAGAGTAGCATATGCCAATAGTTCCCTTTCTTTTGAGCAGGGAAAAAGCTGACTCATGGTAGCTGAGATGTTGGATTACTGGGACAAGAAGGGAAAGAGATTATTCACGTTGTCTTATGAGTTACCAGACCTCATGCTCATTCTTCCTCAGCTGAGATGCAGACCCATCTCAGGAAGCAAAATAAATTCTCTTTGTACCACTGGAGCTAGCAGACCAGTCTATACAAAGCTGGTGCCCCTATGTCAGCCCAAATGATCACTGCTGGCTGTTGTGGTAGGCCTGATAGGCCAAAAATGGACATATCCCTGCCCTGGCTTGCCCAGGCATGCTTTTCTGCTCTCCCCCGGCTTCTGCTGTGGGAGAAGCAATTGTGGGAAAGAAGGACTCTGGCTTGTCCAAACATGTCCTCCTGCCCCCTTTCTTCTGTGCTGGGGGAAGCAACCGTGGGAGGGGAGGGCAAAAGCCCTGGCTTCACCTAATACAGTCAAGCTTGGCAAAGTGCCATTCTGATTGGCTGATCTATGTCCAAAGCCCCATTAGTCTTGGGTGAATACTGAGAAAAGGGATGAGCAGGTAGCACAGTGTGCTGCTGCTGCCTCATTTGCATCCTGAATTTGCCTGGAAACTCCATGCCCTGGAGAGCTTACCAGGAACAGGCTCTAAATGCCTGCATACGATTAGTCTACATAGCCAGTGTGACACTGTGCCAAGACTGCAGATCACATTGCATCCTGCCTGCCTCTCTGCAAGGCTTCTGCTGAATTGGAAATCAAGAGGAACCAGGTCAGAGACTATGCTATAGACTCCCAGCTTCCTGAGAAAAGAGCTTGGGAAACTTCAACAGCAACCCCTCCATGTGCTTTGGGTACTGTCTGATACTATTTTTTGTGTAAATACTTAAAAGTCTCTTTTAATTCATTAGTTGCCTTTTGCCATAAGCAGAAAGGAGATTCCTGTGTTCATCTAGTGGATAAGTGGTACAATTAACAACAGCAAGAATCTTCTCTTCCAGTATAATGTTTGCATTTGCCACTTTAAGAAATAAGTGCTCTAGTTTTGCCTGTTCCCTGTGTGTAAAAAATGCCAAAGTGAATGTTTTGAACCTTGTGAATAAGTTTTTTTGGCGAGTTTTAATGTTAATAAACAGTTTTCATAGTTATTAACAATTATGGCCTGGATATCAAAAGTAATAGAGATTATTAATTTTGCATAATCTGTCACACTGACACAAGACATCAGTGCACTCTGTATATATTTCTGCCACACAGATCATGTGCACTGTATTTCCTCCAGATCACTGAGGGCTGGATTATTGTCCACATCACTGTAGACTGCCTCCACCATTAATTCCCTAAGACTCCAGGTATCTTCGTCTGTGGTTGTCCACTAGTCTCATGGGTTATAATTCCTTTGTGCTCAGCCAGAGCTACTACTGGAAGCTGCAGGTGGCTGTCCTCTCCTGTCTCTGTCAATTCCACAGTCTCTACCAATGGACCCCAGCTGCTGTACTTCTCTAGCTTCTAGTTCTAGACTGTTAAGTCTCACTATCCCAGCAACCAGGTAGTAAGCGCTCATCTTGCTGAGGGATGAAATCTTTCTGCCTATCTTGGAATTTGGCCATGGGTAGAGACTGCGTTGTTTCCACCTCTTATGATTTTTATATCTTTCTTCCCTTGTCCTTCTGCAAAACAAGCTGCCTCTTCTGATTCTTCTCCTTATGTCAGAAGGGGCTCTTACTGAGCTGACCCCTTATTCCACTCTTTCTTCTTGACTACACAAGCATTACAGTTGAGGGTTTGGCCTTTGGTTTAGTGTGCATTCGTCTGGTTTCAGCACAGGAAATCTACCTAGTGTCCATTAATGGGAGACTCTTTTGTATCTCTGAGAACAATGGACAGTGCCACCACAGTTTTAGAAGTCACCAAAGTATTTTGTGACTTCACAGTATTTTGCCTCACACCCTTCAAATAGAGTATTAGTTTGATGGGTTTACTAGTCTGTTCAGACATGAAATGCCAAGCTATCAGAGACACTACATTCCCATCCACCCCGCCACCCTATGGATGAGGTGCCTTACAGCATCTTTCTGTATGGCATCACCAATTAGTTGTTTCATTTTATCAATAATAAATTTGGAAGCACAACACAGACCTATACAGACCATGTGATTACATGAAGATATTGAAGGAAATGAGAAGACAACACATCAAGGGCATAAAAACCTGTCCTGGAGGAGAGGAAGGTGATACTTTCTGTTTCTCCACAAAATGTCTCTCAGAGGAGAAAAGGGGAAAGATATGGTTGCTGGTTTTGTTCATGAGATGGTTCTTGACGTACCAAGACATCAGTGATGTTAAGACCCAAATACCAGATTAGACCGGTGGCTTTATCATAGATCTCCCAAACAATGGAAAACAAAGTGATAAAACACACACTGAAAAGCAAAATCTGAAATAGTCATTAATGATTCTTGTAGTCTGTTGTAGCTAGAATGGAATCAGGCATTGGAATACGGAAGAAAACACACAAGTCAGCACCCAAATGAAATGAGTGTTATGATCTGCAATAGCCACTTGAATAACAACTAAACAGGTGTAACAGCTAGAAGTTTAATCCGGCATGCCCTAATCAAATCTGTTATCATCTTAAAGGCTTTGAGCCATATGTTAAGATACCAAAAAGGACTGTTCTGGATTAACCCCAGTAAGCAGCTAAGCATACATAGCCACTCGCTCACATGCTTTCTCAGCCCCTGTGCTGGTTTGAGGCTAATTCAAATATTTTATTGAGAGAAATTAGATCATTGGTTGTGAAAAAAAAAACCCAAGGATTATGTCTATATCATTCATTGGTTTCCTGAGTGGGATAAAAAGTCAAAACACAAACAATGTTCAGCTCTTCTCTCCCAGGACTTGTCCCATTCACTTTTCTCTGTATGGACTCTGGGTCACTTGATCACTTCCTCTTCTAGCTCCCACCTGCTCTGACACCTCACCTCTAATTTCAGCAACTAATCACATAAGCTATGGGTCTTTGTTTTATGTTTGAGTTTCTGAGGTAGAAGGAGTTCGAAACACTGAAGGGGTCAGGGACCCATGAGCCCATTTGGGCAATCTGCTTTGTCTGGGAGTTCTGTGTATACATATTTGTGTTCTGTGTATATATATTTGTAAATACTTGTATATATATGCTTTTAAATTTTGCAGTGCTGTAAGCATAGCTTCCTCTTACTTCCAAAACCATCTGAGTTAGTCTGAGTAAATCCAAGTAGTGTGGGGAGGGAGGTCCCAACCCATTACAGCCCCAGTAGGAAAATGGAAGAGCAAAGGAAGAGTAAAAGCAAGAGAACTTGTGGGTCAGGTGTAAAGTAAAGGTGAAGTGGAAGAAGAGAAGAAAATGAAACGAAAACTCCCAAGGCTGACTGCTGCCCAGCAAGTTCCCATACAAAATATGGCTAACTTCCCTAAAACTCCCCCTCTCTGTTTTTATTGCTGAACACGTCATAGAGTGTGAAATTTCTTTTTTATTAGCTCACATCATCTGGTTTGCACTGTGTGTTTGTGTACTCAACCATTTCTGCATGCCTCAGTCTATTAATTGAAGGGTAAAGACAAAAAGAGAAGACCTGGTGCAGTGCAAATGCTCTTCAGCAAGACCTAAAACACCTTTATGCTATCAGCACAGTACTGCTCATAAATCTAAACCAGCAACCTATAAGATGCTATGAAGAAAATTAATTCCACTCCAGTCAGACTTAGCAAACTAGCATAGCTCAAATCAAACAAATCCAACAGATAAAACAGCTTAGCTTCATAGAATCATCTTGAAGCTTACTAGCCAAAATATAACATTACTTATCCCTATACTGACCAAGATGATCATGTATTGTGTCATCTACTAAAATAAAGCTATGTCCCAGGAATTAAGACCCTCCAAAAAAATACACAAGATTGTGAGTTCAATTTGAATTGTCCAATTAACTATAAGTAAGTGTTAAAGGTTGGTATCTTTTGAAATTGAATTCAAGATTCAGCAGGCTGGTCTTTCACATAGCTATTTAAATAATCGATTTATAATTAAATACCTGGCTTTTCTTTAGTTCCTTCTTTAGCTGAAGAATTGTGATGTGAAGCGGCTCTTGGCTGGTCCCAGTCTCTGTATCAGTTTCTGGTATGCTGAGAGCTTCCTTCCTTACTTCCTGTGCCATAGTGATCCACCTCTGCAGCCTGTCCCGTTGATTTCTTTCTAAGCTAACATCACCATTCAAATCAAGCAGTAATGGGAAGGCTTCATCTACACAATTTCTATAATTGAAACATTGAACCTGAAGCCGGGTGAGCTGCTCCTCAAGAGAAATTATATGAGTTTGTTCTTGATTTAAATCATGTGAACCCTGATTACCAACTTTCTGGTTCTGCAAAGCTTCTCTAAGTAATTTGATTTCAAGTTCCATTTCGTCAATACGGTCTTGATCGGGGTTGTAATTTACAACTGGCTTATTTCTAATGTTTTTGGCTCTGTTGGCATATCTGAGGGAATTTAAAGATTCATCAAAGTCTGATGAGGATGGACTCACACATGTTATCATTACAGTCTTAGCATTTCCTCCAAGAGAGTCTTTCAGAATACGAGTGATTTTAGCATCCCTGTATGGAATATGTATATTTTTCCTTTTAGGATCTCCAAGGGCACTGATGACATTTCCCAGGGCTAACAGACCGCTGTTGATCTGAATTGATTCTTTGAAGCGCTCACCAGTATTTCCAGTCTTTGCCACCCTCTCTGATCCTGCCAAATCTACAAAATGAAATTTTGAAGCAATCTTCTGGACTGATTTACCAGATGAATCTTGTTCAGCATCAGTATTTTTCTGGGACTCTGCAGATTGTTTCTGAGAAATACTGATAGTAAAAATGGCATGAGATCGACTAGAGTGCTCATTCATTTGTGTTGTGCCTGTGTGACGAGCTGCACTGCCACTTTTCAGCAGGCTTATCACTTCATCTGCACATTCTACGTGGAGTTCCTTAGCACCAATAATCACTACAAACACCAAACCAAAGAAAGAATAATTCAATTATTTTTAAACACTTCAGCAGAAGTTTACAGCAATGAGAAGCAGTCAAGCCATAAACATATATCAGAAAAATATTATTATGAGGTCATAGCATACATTTATAGAAAAACAAGACATCGATATGTGAAAAGCATTAAGTACAACATATCTGAAACCTCCAGGTATTTAATATATGGGCATATTGTGTCATAACATTAGAAGCTGTATCTTAGACACAATGCACAGCTTTGCTCATTAACATTTCACTATGTGTAATTTGCAGTCTAGTACTACCTAGAAAAAAGTACAAGCAGCTTAAAGATATTCTGCCCACCCCAAGAAAAGGTGCAGGGAGCAAAAAATAAATAAAGTTTTTAAGGTTTTAGTAGAAATTACTTCTACTCTATGACAAGAACAGAATGTCTATTCCATATAGCTCAGGTAGTTGAGCCTCTGATCTATCTACCTATTAGCAATCTAATAATGTGGAAAGGTACTGCTGCCAAGTGCTCCTACCAAACAGCCCTACCAAGCATATTTTCTGTTCTTTGTTTTAACGAAATATGTGGTAACTAAAGTATTAAAGGTGACTCAATCCGCACTAAAGAACATAAATAGTTCAAAATATATAGTGGGATACTTATGAAGCAATGATACTATGCTAACTTGGCACCTTCTTCCAGCTGCAGACAAGAAAACTACACCAGCTCAATGCAACAACATCTTGGTATTAAATATAAGAATATAAAGAATATTGAAACAGAACAGATGATACAGTTACACAATAAAATATCACATTTTTTTTCTAATATTTTCATCTACTGGACAGCAGAACTATAGGAAAAGGGTTGATTTCAAGGCCTCCAAAATACCAGATTCTATTATTAATGAGGCATTTTATTCTACTCATTTAATACTGAAAGGCAAGCAAACATTACAGTATAAGTGGTTTAAAAACTGCCATTCTCATAGAAACAAAAGTTTAACCTTAAAATACTCAAGTGAACAACCCTGCTATGGTGTTTCTAGACAAAAATTTACTGAAGCAGTTAACGGTATTTCTACTTTACCATTTGTTGCCATTTCTGATGGCACTGTTCACAAGCATCTAAAACTCCCACATCAGATTAAATAAGTTTATATGAATATTTTTCTGTTTGTAGTTATTAGTAATGAAAACACATTTTCAAGAGATGGGAAGAGTTTCTTGGCACACAAATGAAACCAAACACACTAAATTCTAAAGCTGAAATCCTACCTGTATTTCCCTTTTCATCCTCTCGGATGTGTAATTCTTTTGCAGAAGTTTCCAACTCCAATAAGTCTCGAAGTTCTTCTTTGTAAACCTCTATGTAAGATACCTTCACATGGAAATCAATGTTACGGTTTTCAGAAATATGATGAAATAATTCCTCAATAGCCCGTGGGATGATGCCCTTTTCATCCTCTGCAACTGATGCTAAAATACAAGCAAAGATGTCACAGAAGACCACAGTCATTCTGCTGCATAAATTACAAAGACTGAAGATTTATAGGTCTGTGAGATTTGGCATTGCTTTGTAAATACTCAGTTTTCTAGGGTTCAAAATGTTTGTTTGCATCCATTAGCAGGATTCAGAGTTAAAATCTAAATTACATAATGTCACAATAAACTCTGAAAAATATGGAGTCTCCTTTAAATCCATACTACTCACTGTATAGATGCCTTTATTTCTACTGCTGAGACTCAGGAAAAAAGCAGTCTGCAGTCTGTCTCTCCAGCCTATACAGTTATCCTTAATCGTTATGCACACAGAAAGAGAAAACTTAAACAATCCTTCTTGTCACATTCAGCATGTAAATGCTTAGGTTTGGGTTGAGTTCCTAGAAAACATCTTTTTGAATAAGATTTTGTACATACAGAATGTTTTCTTGTGGTTTAACTTTTTAAAGCTTGCATGTTAAAACGAGGAATGAAAAACAGCATGTTACAAATTGTACAACCCCCCCCCAACTTTCTACAACCTACCAATGGGTCCACCTCCGATGGTGTAAGTCTTGCCAGAACCTGTTTGTCCATAAGCAAACACTGTAGCATTATATCCGTTAGTCAAAGACACTAGCAGAGGCTTAATACAAACAGTATAAATTTCTTCTTGGGTTGAGGTTTTGCCAAAGACGAAATCAAAAGTGAACACGTGGTCTTTCCCAATGATAATTTGCTGGGTATTTGGGACTAATCTTACACACGTTTGGTGGTTGTGAAGTACTTCTTTGAAAAGCAGAGGTCTGACTCGAACTGCAACTTTAACTGGTGTCTCTTCCATGCCAGAATCCATCCCTGTGCTCCCCACTGAGTACTTACATAGTCAACAAGATGCCTGCAAGTAAGAAAACGAGTACACCACCGTCAGAAATATCTGGAAAACTACAGATACAAACCACATTTTGGTCAACTCCAGTTTTATTTATCCAGGTGCATTGATTTTAATCCCCTAGGAAGCACTGTTTTCAAATGCCAACATACGCTTTTTAATTTTTTTATAATTAACCAAGGTAGGGGGAAGGGAGATAAAAACTATCTTCAGTATTTCACACAATAACGCGAGAATCTACTCCGACCCATCGCGTGTTCTTGGCTGCTACAAAGCAGGAGGACGTACTATTAGTACGTTTTTTGCTGGCAGGGTATTCTGAAAGTGGGACGGTATGTTTGCCGCATTTGTTCTATCTCGCAGAGGACTCTCTACTCCAAACCTGAAAGCAGCCCGGAACGGGATCACGCCTGGGTCTCTGGAGCCGTCTGGGGCCGCGGAATCCAGGCGCCCGGGCTAGCGGGGCCGCGGAATCCAGGCGCCCGGGCTAGCGGGGCCGCGGAATCCAGGCGCCCGGGCTAGCGGGGCCGCGGAATCCAGGCGCCCGGGCTAGCGGGGCCGCGGAATCCAGGCGCCCGGGCTAGCGGGGCCGCGGAATCCAGGCGCCCGGGCTAGCGGGGCCGCGGAATCCAGGCGCCCGGGCTAGCGGGGCCGCGGAATCCAGGCGCCCGGGCTAGCGGGGCCGCGGAATCCAGGCGCCCGGGCTAGCGGGGCCGCGGAATCCAGGCGCCCGGGCTAGCGGGGCCGCGGAATCCAGGCGCCCGGGCTAGCGGGGCCGCGGAATCCAGGCGCCCGGGCTAGCGGGGCCGCGGAATCCAGGCGCCCGGGCTAGCGGGGCCGCGGAATCCAGGCGCCCGGGCTAGCGGGGCCGCGGAATCCAGGCGCCCGGGCTAGCGGGGCCGCGGAATCCAGGCGCCCGGGCTAGCGGGGCCGCGGAATCCAGGCGCCCGGGCTAGCGGGGCCGCGGAATCCAGGCGCCCGGGCTAGCGGGGCCGCGGAATCCAGGCGCCCGGGCTAGCGGGGCCGCGGAATCCAGGCGCCCGGGCTAGCGGGGCCGCGGAATCCAGGCGCCCGGGCTAGCGGGGCCGCGGAATCCAGGCGCCCGGGCTAGCGGGGCCGCGGAATCCAGGCGCCCGGGCTAGCGGGGCCGCGGAATCCAGGCGCCCGGGCTAGCGGGGCCGCGGAATCCAGGCGCCCGGGCTAGCGGGGCCGCGGAATCCAGGCGCCCGGGCTAGCGGGGCCGCGGAATCCAGGCGCCCGGGCTAGCGGGGCCGCGGAATCCCGCTACAGCTCCCTCAGTGGGCCATCTGCCGCTGGTGCCGAACGGAGTGGCAGAGCGGAAAGCGGTAGGCCACGGCCTGTCGCCCTCCTTTGTTTACTGCCCCTCGCTAGGCAACGGCGGCAACGTCCGGCCACGGCAGAGCGCTACGGCGTCGCACGCCGCCGCCCGCAGCGCCCCGCGGCGGGGGCAGGCAGGGGCAGGCAGGCAGGAAGGGGCGGGCTGCTGCCAGCGTGGGCTGCTCGGTGGCGAGGGCCGGCAGGCGCCGCGTTCCGCCCGCGGGCCGCAGCGGTGGCAGCACGGACGCGCCCCGCGCGGGCCCTGCCCCTGCAGCATTGATTCAGTGAAGGCTCAGCCTTCATCGCGGCTGTTCACAGAAGACCAACGGCAGTTCAGGTGCTAGGTCTGGAAGGCCCAGCCCAGCGACAGCCATGACGAGCCCGTGTGCAAAACAGGCCCACGTACACTAAAACGGAACTCGACTACGAGAGTAGTATAAATTCTGTATTGATCTGTATTGGCCAGCAACGCCTGTACCCAGTCACAGGCAGCAAGAGATTCAGAGGGGGAAAAAAAGGGCAAGTGTTACCATGAGAAAATGGCTATTTGATTTCGCCAGCCCCAAACCAGAATAGGCCAAAACACAGTATGAAAGGAGTGGCTGCAATTCAGACCGCATCAAACCGCATCAATGTAATTAGGTATCAGATCTGACTTAGTAATATATGCACCGCACTCGGTGAAACGGAATATTTTTCATGTCTTCCCTGTGATCCCTGGCATAGTCCCAAAGATAATAATCAAGTAAAACAGCATTGATCTTCCCACCCATGTCCTGGCCCTTCTTCTCATAGAGCTCCAGCAAGTGCTTACAAATCAGCGCACAACACCAAATGGAACAGCCACGGATCTCCACCTCCTCTTTATCTCCAGACCGGAAAACTGTTCCTGCAGGACATAAAAGACAGCAACCCAATCATTTTCAAGAGACAAAAGACCCAGGTTGTCCTGAGTTTGCTTCCTTCCCCCCCCCTCCACATCTACTCAATTCTTTTAAGACTGCAATTTTCATGACTTACTGTACAGCTGCTAACAGAGGCCCCATATGTTTTCTAAATCCTTAGTTTTACTATATGCATTTATAAGATTACCCCTCTTCCAGTTAAAATGACATCCAGTATTCAAAGAATGTGGCTTAAGAAAAGAATAGCTCGTGGAGACAAAAAGGATAGTCAACCTGTAACTGGAGTATTTTTTACCAGGATAGCTGTAAGATTTTAAAATCAAAAACCAAAACACAACAAGAGATCCAACAACCCTTCCCACATTGTTTGAATTAATTCACTAAGAGTGTCCTTATTAGGATTCACGGAGAAGATAAATTGTCTTTATGACATGGCCATTCTATTAAGACCCACGGAGTGCTGCATTCATACCTCTGTCTTGCTGTGTAATTTTAGAATTGCATAACAGCAGTCCTCTCTCTAAATACAGATATTTTTACAGCAGAAAACAAATTGCTTTCTGTTTTTGTTCACTGAAGTTCATAGCAAGTACTGGAAATAGAACTAAATGAGCCATCTAGTCTTATAGAGTTAACTTCATTTAAAACAATTTTTTTTAAAACAGAAGCTTAAAATACTACCTTTCTTGTCACTAGCAGTTTGGTACATGCTTTTACAGCATCTGTGGACTACTGACAAGGCTGTTGCATATCTAAACCTCAACAGTTACAACCATACTCATGCTGAAAAAAAAAATGTAGTTTTGCAAACATCAGCCCTTCAGAAACTTAAGAGATCAAGTTATATCTTTATTTAAAAAGTAGAGATAAGACTGTATTATTAAGGGAGGTACAAACCTTCATGTAATTTTTTCATTAGTTCATCAGAATACTTCATTGCTTTTAAATGAACAAGAACTTGAGGAATTCTGTAGTCAGCAAATATAGTCAGACTAGAAATGTCATCAAAACAGCCATCTCCTTTGCCTTCTAGTACACTCCATGTATCCGCCACAAGTATTTGTGCCCGCTTGTAGAAAGACACCTTTTTTTTCTGGTGAAAGAAAAGTTTGTAAATGAAGTGCTTGAAACACTTCAGGAACACATATTAGTTAACTAAGACAGGATAAAGCTTAATGCTCAACACACCTTAAAATGTGATCAATACTGAAACATGAACAACTACTGTGTGGAATGTTTTATTTCTTGAAATAAAAGAAAAATGTAATGAACTCACTGTAGTGGAGCAAAATTTGTTTAGATTCTGCTTGGATCTCAGAAGATATTAATGTTGGTTTATTTCCACTTGACAAACACTGTACTTTAAGTCCAGCAAACACCAATTCTTTCAGAAACATTATAGAGTTCACCCAACCTTTTATTTCAAGAAGCGTAAAAGGCATTGGACTAGGAAAGGAAATTTAATGAGTTTATGCATGTTAAGGAAATAAAATTCTAGCGAAATTTTCAGTGTTGTGTGATGTGTCTTTTTAGTTGAAGAGTAGAAAACTAATTCCAGTAAAAGGTGTATTCACAAATACAAAGTTTTGCTAGATACTACACAGGATTCTATTTTTGTCATCAACTTCTTCACTGGTGCTAATCTTGCAAAAATCTTCAAGTTTTTGTGACTGCTCACATGAAGAGAAAAAAAAGATATGCATGCTGTTGAGGTTTTCACTCCTCGTTGAACACAATGTGAAATGTAAACATCTTTACATCTTTAAGAATAAAAGGTGTTAGTGGATTGTGTCTTTCTCCTCCCTTTACAGCTAGATGGCACATTGCTTACGACACGTGCCAAGCAGTATGTAACTAGAATGGGGAGTCTGCAATACAAATAGGTATTATACAACTTATTTCCAGTTTTATTCTGTCACTGTTTTTATCACCACAATTTGTAAATGGCATTGCATTTTAAAGCTGTTTTATTTTGAATTTATTGCCAAAACGCGACTACTCCTGAGAGCAAAGTGTATTTTGGTTGTTAAATGCTATTCTCCAATAATACTGAGAACAAGATGTCCAGAAAAATTTCTGAAAACTTTCTGTCCCTGTGCTTTATCCTATGCTTGGCACAGATACATAAACTTACATCTCGAGAAAACATACAATTTTGTGTATTAATATAACACCACAACAGGAGATAATAATTGATAGACCAAACTCCATCTTATCTCCTACTAATCGTAAATTTATAATTTTGCTGTTTCAATTTGTTTTTATGCTGCATATAGCTTCTGACATTGTTGTAAATTATTAATACACAAAAGATGACCAAGCATTTCTAGCAAATTTTCCCACCATTTTTTCCCACAGGAAACGAGGAAAGCTTTATATGGATAATACTATGCCTCAAAGATACTATCATCTTACCAGCTGGCACTACAAACACACTTTTTTTTCTTTTTGCATGCAACACACTCACCTTCCAGGAAAAGGTACTGTATATAGGGACACTGGTATCTCCTCTTGTGACAGTTTGAGTGTTACTCACCCCCCCACACTCTTTAGAAATCACCCACTCTTATGAAATCACCCAGACTAAACTCAAATGGCTGGAAATTAAGGAATGAAGGCTTACAGCTCAGCACAATATACAAGCAGACATTAACAATATATACAGCTATATACAGCAAGATACAAGTTAAAAAAAGTAATACAGAAAGACAACACCCCTCCTAGAAATCAGAATCCCCAGGAGGGGCTCCCAACAACCCTTCCACCCTCTTTCCACCCCTCTACCTTATCCCAGACTTTCCCTTATGTGCAAAGTGAGTTTGGAGGATTGGCCAGGTGGGCCAGAAGGATTAGTTACAGATAAAGCAGGACAGGGAGAAAAGTACAGACACCAGAGAACCACTGCAACTGTGTTATCTATTTTTATGTTCTTGATTTTATACATCTCAGCAAGCCTATGAGTTTAGTAGACATCACCACTATTTCCTTTTCATAGCCCATTATCTAATTCTTCTCACCAAAATATTCCAGCTAGTCTCAAACCAGCACAACTCTCCACTGTAATGAGCCAGTATCTAAGAGACATGACTAATTCTAACATACAGATACTAAAAGAAAGGAGTATTGTACTGGCAAAGAGCAAAATACTATAGCAGAGAATAACAGGATTATAATAGTCCAATGTTTAAACTTCTTTTGGCGTTCAAATTCAGCACATTATCTTAACATGATCTACACATCCAGGGACAAAAAGCTTTCAGGAATTTTGACTTTGGTTTGCAAGTCACTTTTCATAAGCAAAACACTATTTCTGTAACAACATTCAGTAATGTGTTGTTATGAAGACCAGTGGTGTGTTTGGAAAAATATAAAGCCAAAGAATCCCCTAGCCGAAGCTCCCCTAGACCTTCAGAATGCAGGAGAGCTGTTAGTAGTCTGTGCCAATATGATTCCACTATAGAGTTTATGTTCTAATCATATAAAATTCTACTGTGGGCAGTTACTGAGGAACAGTGGTTTGCTATTTGGTACCTCACCACCTTTTCAGTTCCCTCCTAAACCTTTATTGAAGGCAATGTCTTACTTTTAAGAGCTCAAACTGCTGCCAGAGAAATTATATTGGTAACATGATCCATGTCACCTCACATCAGGTGAGCTGTGATTTTGGTCTATGCATTTGGGGTTTTTTTGCTGTTGTTTTCATAGAATCAGTAAGGTTGGAAGAGAACTCTTAAGATCATCCAGTCCAACCTAGCACCCAGCCCTGTCCAATCAATTAGACCATGACACTAAGTACCTCATCCAATCTTTTCTTGAACACCTCCAGGGACAGTTGACTCCACCACCTCCATGGGCAGCCCATTCCAATGCTATTCACTCTCTCTATTTTCATTTGATTAAGGGATTTTTGTTGTTTTCTTGTGGCTTTTTTATTTGTTTAAAACAAAACAAAACCCAAGCAGAGCGTAAACTCAGTTTGCATTATTTCACCCATCTTCAAAATACACATCTTGCTTAGTGAAAGCAGAAAAACAGCTTCCATGTTCATGCAACAGGCTTTACTGCTATGTCAGTTTTTACATTCTGGAATTATTTTTGGAACATTTTTTCATCCTGTAGTCTGCTGCTGCATTTAGGGAGGCTTGCTTTATAAAGCACTCATCACCATCTCATGAAAGATATTACACTAACAAATAGAGTCACTATAAAGATACAAAAACGTTATCATTTTACTTGGAAAATGTTTTCTTTTGGATCATAAAAAAAGGGCAAAAAATATATTTAAAATATCCCAATAAAATAAACTGCTAGTTAGACAGAACCTGTGGTTCTTCATGTAAAGATACCTTGATTCATAGCACAGACAAGGGAAAATAAAATCATGCCACCTACTGATTCGAGTCATTAATGCAATAGATTCAAAGCTCCAGTGACTGGTATTCTGGAGTTACCTTGAAAAGACTGCACAGACTCTGTTACTATGTACTATACTGTCACTAGAACAGAAGTAGTTTGCAGATGAAACTGAGCATACTATCAGTCACATATGTCACTAATGCTAAACAAAGATCATACCCATACAGGCAAAGCCTGAGACACAAAACTCAGGAGATAGTCTGTTTACTTCCCACCAATTTCTTTCAAGACTGCTCCAAAAAGCTGTGAACTCTGACAAAAGTATGGGTTACTTCTGACCTGTGGTCATTTGTGCAATGTCTGCTGACTCAGCAACAGTTACAGTGTGGATTCCCTGTAGTCGCACTTTTCCATATCTTTACTGGAATTTCATTTCCTTCATTAGCAGTGGAGATCCTCAAGGTAAAAGAGATACGGTGGGAGAGAGGAAGCTTGGTAGCAATTAGCTCTGGAGATGCTCAAGGTAAAAGATGAAGGACTGATGAAAGGACAGGGGTTGGTAGAAATTCAAGGGAGGAAACAGAAAATGAGAGAAAAAAAGGATATTTCAATTTCTCCGGCAGAAATTACTTCAAATGTTTTGCATTTGTAAGGACTACAAAGGAGTCATGATCTAATTGTGAATTTGGAGTATATCAAAATAAACTATATCAAAGATATAAACTACATCAAAGATGATGAAAGACAGTATATAAAAAAATGGCTCTCTGGGGGAAGAAGTGACTCTTGTCATTAGAAACACACTAGTCACTACTCAAAGATTCAAGATTCTTTTACTGATAATAAATGGTATAATTTTGTTTTCAGATGTTTAGACTGTTACACAAATTAAATTTTAGTAATTTTACCACAGGGTTACCAAAAAGTTTACTGTGCTCCAGGAGCACTGTTTTAAAAGAAACCTCTTTGCTATCTGAATGACTTATATCACCTTACATAATTATGATCAACTGCTTCCAAGTCTGATTTTCCTTTAATTATACAGATTGGTATCTTTAATGATTTGAGGCAAAATATTAAAGTAAGTTATTTTCCTTCTTACTCCCTTGAATTTTACTTTTGGATACACAAAGATGTTTCTGTTCATCTACCACCTCACAGATTAAAAACCCCCTAGCAATCACAAATACTAGATTAATTCCAAACTCACTGTCCCCCTCAAAAAAAAAAAAAAAAAAAAAGACAACATAACAGCCATCTTTTAAAATCACGAGTAAGGATTACATTCTTTTATATAAGAAATTCAATGTTAGAAATTGCTTACCTCAAATACAGCTTCATCTCTGTAAGAAGGAAAATTTTCCAGTACTAGACGTAGTAGTTTCTGAGCACTTTTCTCACTCATTTTAACACAGGTGAGGAAAGAGCCTCCAAACTTCTCCAACAGAACAGTTCCACTCTCATTCAGCACACGATGTCTTTCTTCAATCAAAGGTATGGGCACTTCTGTGTCAGAGCGAAATACATGTCTAACCTGGTCAAGTGTCATGGTCGCAAAATATGATGCACTGGTAATAGGTATTCCTTCAGGAAAGTAAAAATAAGAAGTTTAGGCTATCATAGCCTAAGACCTAATGCAACGCCCTTCTACAGATGAGAGCATTTACACAGTAAGACTCAAAAAGTCTATGTACTCTCTAAAAATCACTTGAGTGTTCACCGGTAACTGCATTCATACAGCTGCTTAACACTAAATTCATGCTTGCACATAGCTTCCAACATGCAACACTGGAACCTATCTTACTTTTTGTATGTGTAATTTTTCCCATTAGCTTAGTTGAGCGTGGTGTTTACATGGCACACTGGCAAATACAATTAACCTACATTCAGTATACTCAGCAGACTTCTTTTCCCTTAGCTCCTAATCACGTTGTGCATTTATAAACAGTACCTTAGTTGCTAATATTCCCTTAAAAGCATGTAAAAAATAATTAAAATTTCCATCTTCAACTACATTTTTTTTCCTGACGACGATGAGAAGAGCAGTATTTTAGCACTTGATTTTAGGGCATGTGGGTTTTCAGACTTCCTTGGAGCTGCTCTGAGACTGGCCCTGAGAATTTGCAAGTTTCGCTTTCTCGCCTTCTGTGGAGATATGCAATTTATCTTAGCTACATACGTGAAGTGATAGAATCATAGAATCATAGAATCATAGAATCAACCAGGTTGGAAGAGACCTCCAAGATCATCCAGTCCAACCTATCACCCAGCCCTAGCCAGTCAACTAGACCATGGCACTAAGTGCCTCAGCCAGTCTTTTCTTGAAGACCTCCAGGGACGGTGCCTCCACCACCTCCCTGGGCAGCCCATTCCAATGGGAAATCACTCTCTCTGTGAAGAACTTCTTCCTAACATCCAGCCTATACCTACCCTGGCACAACTTGAGACTGTGTCCCCTTGTTTTATTGCTGGTTACCTGGGAGAAGAGGCCAACCCCCACCTGGCTACAATGCCCCTTCAGGTAGTTGTAGACAGTAATAAGATCACCCCTGAGCCTCCTCTTCTCCAAGCTAAACAACCCCAGTTCCCTCAACCTCTCCTCATAGGATTTGTGTTCCAGGCCCCTCACCAGCTTCGTTGCCCTTCTCTGGACATGTTCCAGCACCTCAACATCTTTGTTGAATTGAGGGGCCCAGAACTGGACACAGTACTCAAGGTGTGGCCTGACCAGTGCTGAGTACAGGGGAAGAATAACCTCCCTTGTCCTACTGGCCACACTGTTCCTGATGCAGGCCAGGATGCCATTGGCTCTCTTGGCCACCTGGGCACACTGCTGGCTCATCTTCAGCTTACTATCTATCAGTACCCCCAGGTCCCTTTCCTCCTGGCTGCTCTCCAGCCACTCAGTCCCCAGCCTGTAGCACTGCTTGGGGTTATTGTGGCCAAAGTGCAGAACCCTGCACTTGGCCTTGTTAAATCTCATCCCATTGGCCTCTGCCCACCCATCCAGCCTGTCCAGGTCCCTCTGCAGGGCTCTCCTACCTTCCAACAGATCAACACCTGCTCCTAGCTTGGTGTCATCTGCAAACTTACTGATGCTGGACTCAATGCCCTCGTCCAGATCATCAATAAAGATGTTGAACAGGACTGGGCCCAGCACTGATCCTTGGGGAACACCACTTGTGACTGGCTGCCAACTGGATGTGGCACCATTCACCACCACTCTCTGAGCTCTGCCATCCAGCCAGTTCTTGATCCAGCACAGAGTGAATCTGTCCAAACCATGAGCTGCCAGCTTGGCTAGGAGCTTCTTGTGGCAGACAGTGTCAAAGGCTTTGCTGAAGTCCAAGTAGACTACATCCACAGCCTTCCCCACATTCACCAGGCGGGTAACCTGATCATAAAAGGAGATCAGGTTGGTGAGGCAGGACCTGCCCTTCCTAAACCCATGCTGGCTGGGCCTGATCCCTTGGCTATCCTGTAGGTGCTTTGTGATGGCACCCAAGATGACCTGTTCCATGACCTTGCCTGGCACTGAGGTCAGGCTCACAGGTCTGTAGTTTTCTGGCTCCTCCTTACGACCCTTCTTGTGTATGGGAATCACATTGGCCAGCTTCCAGTCTTCAGGGACCTCTCCAGTGAGCCAGGACTGCTGATAAATGATGGAGAGTGGCTTGGCCAGCTCAGGTGATAGAAGTGATAGAAGTGATAGAAGTGATAGAAGTGATAGAAGTGATAGAAGTGATAGAAGTGATAGAAGTGATAGAAGTGATAGAAGTGATAGAAGTGATAGAAGTGATAGAGAGCTGGCCATTGATACTCCTTAGAAGTCTTTTGAGCGGAGACACGATAACCTGTTTAGAGCCACAATGTACACAGTTTCACTACAATGCATTGTTGAGGCGCTTCCAGTTATATCTCCCTAACTCCGGGACAGCCAGCACGCAGAGGTTCATCAAACCAGGAAGCGATACCGTCCAGAAACGGTTCCCCTTTCTGAAGGTAGCTCCTTTACTCTACCTTTACTTTACACGCACGGCCCCATAATACAGCCCCATCGAAACGCCCCACCCCCACTGCTCAGAGGGACACGTAGCCCGCCGGGCGGGGACGGGCCCTGCGCTCACTAACCGTCGTCCAGAGCTCTGTTGATGGCGGCACAGAGGGACCAGTAGCCGCTATACATTTTACCCTTGTAGTTCACCAGATACTTCTTCTTCTCGTCGTCGGACCAGAAGGAGAAGTTGAGCGTGTCCGCCAGGAACACCCAGTTGACCGCCTCCTCGTTGGCGGCTCGGGGGTTCAGCTCATGGAGGCTCTTCCACCCTGCCAGCCCGAACTCCTCCGCCGAGACTTTATCAAACAAACTCTCCGCCACCCGCCGCGCCCCCTCCTCGTCTACGGTGACATCTTTGCTATGGCTCGCTATAAACTTGGCGGACTCCAGGGGGGACAGGCACACCTCCATACTGAACCCCTTCGCGGTGCACCGGAAACACGCACGCCTTCAAGTTCAGCCCTTCTATTGTGACTCCTTCCCGCCCGGGTCCAGCCAGGTGGCGGAGTACCGACGGAAAGCGGTTCGTTCCTTCACGACTGCCCCCGACACAGAGCTCGCTGCTGGGTCGTCGCTCCCTCAGAAGCAGGGCAACCACACCGCGCCCGTTTACCGTCGCGGCAGTTCAGCTTAGGCCGGGTGCGCTACAGCTTCCGCGGCGGGGGGCGGGACAAGGACGGCAGACCGGAAACCCGCGGGAGGCTGCGCGCTAAGCCCAGACTCGCGGGTGGGGTTTGGCGGGAAAGCGGTTCAGCGGTGCCGCTGCTACCGCGCGTAGGTATTCTGAGAGCCAACCACACCCCACACCCCCCAGATCCCGGACGTGCACGGTTTCTTCGTAACCAACAGATAAACCTTACTGAAAAAATACACGCAAAGAGGCAATCAGAAGCTATTTGCATATCCATGCGTGGGGAACTGTCCTACTGATTAAAAAAAACAAAACAAACAGAAAACCCAACCAGAACAACAAAAAACCCACAAACCAAACAGTCAGCAAGCAAAATAAACCACCACTCACAGAATCACAGAAACATTCCAGTTGGAAAAGACTCTCAGGATCACCAAGTTAAACCAATAATGCTACTCTACAAGGCTCACCCACAACCATATTCCCAAGCACCACATCTTTTAAACACATCCAGGGTTGGTGGCTCAACCACCTCCCTGGGCAGCCCATTCCAATGCCTGACCACTCTTTCTAATATGTTATCTAAAGCTACCCAGTCATAGCAACCTATGAGGTATCCCTTCAGCCTCCTCTTTTTCAAACTAAACAGCCCCAGCTCCTTCAGTCACTCCTCCTAACATTTATTCTTCAGGCCTTCCCCAGCTTTGCTGCCCTCCTCTGCACTTGCTCCAGCACCTCAACATCTCTCTTGTAATGAGGTGCCCAAAACCGAACACAATACTCGAGGTGTGGCCTCGACAGAGCAGAGTACAAGGGGACAGTCACTTCTCTACTCTTGCTGGACACAACATTTCTAATACAAGCCAGGATGCCACTGGCTTGTCTTGGCCTCCTGGGCATGCTGCTGGCTCATATGCAATTCCTTGTCAGTTACAACTGCCAGATCCCTTTCAGCAAGACAGCTTTCTAGAGACACTGCCCCAAGCCAGTAGCATTGCTTGGGGTTTTTGTGGCCCAGGAGCAGGACCTGGCATTTGGCGTTGTTGAAGCTCATCCCGTTAACATCAGCCCGTCAATCCAATCTATCCAAATCCCCCTGTAGAGCCTCCTTACCCTCATGAAGATCAGCACTGCCACCTAAATTTGTGTTATCTGTAAACTTACTCATGACACACTCTATGTCTTCATCAAGGTTGTCAATAAAGATGTTAAACAGAAGTGGTTCCAATAATGAGCCTTGAGGGAACATCACTTGTGACTATCTGCCACCTGAATTTAACTCCATTGACCACCACCCTTTGGGTCTTTTTATCCAGACTGTGCTTTATACAGCAGAGCTGTGCTCGTCCAAGCCACAAGCAGAGAGTTTGCCCATGAGAATTGTATGTGGAACAGTGTCAAAGGCTTTTTGATGGTCTAGGTAGACAATATCCACAGCCTTTTCCTCATCTAATAGTTGGGTCATCTTGTCCTAAAAGGAGATCAGGTTCATCAAGTAGGACCTGCCCCTCATAAAACCTTTCTGACTGGGCCCGATCTCTTGGTTGTTCCCTATATGCTGTGTAATGCTGCTAGAGATGACCTGCTCCATGACCTTCCCTGGTACCAACATCAGACTGACAGGTCTATAGTTTCCTGGATTCTCATTTCTTCCTTTCTTGGAGAGAGGTGTCACATTCTGGGCCCCTTAAATCAAGACAGGTGTTAAAGTACTGGAATATGTCCAAAGAAGGGTGATGCAGCTGGTGAGTGGCCTGGAACACAAGCCCTATGAGGAGAGGCTGAGGGAACTGGGGTTGTTCACTCTGGAAGAGGCTCAGGGGTGACCTCATTGATGTCTACAACTACCTGAAAGGAGGTTGTAGCCAGGTGGAGGTTGGTCTCTTCTGCCAGGCAACCAGCAACAGAACAAGCTGACACAATCTCAAGTTGTGCTGGGGGATGTATAGGCTGGATCTTGGGAGGAAGTTCTTCACAGAAAGAGGGATTTGCTGCTCTCAGTGAATGGGCTGCCCAGGACGGTGATGGAGTCACCATCCCCGGAGGTGTTCAAGACTGGATGAGGGACTTATTGCCATGGTCTAGTTGATTGGATAGGGCTGGGTGACAGGTTGGACTGGATGATCTTGGAGGTTTCTTCGAACCTGGCTATGATTTGCTACACTCCAGTCCATTGGCACCTCCCCAGTTAGCCAGGACTCCAAGTAAATAATGGAGAGCAGCTTGATGAGCACATCTGTCAACTCCTTCCGCACTTTTATGTACTTCAGACTTGTGTAGGTTCAAGTGTCATAGCACATCATTGACCACTTTGTTTATTGTGATGACCTCATTCTGATTCCTCTCCATCTCATATTGAAGGCACACATTAAACCAGGGCACCTGTGATTTAACTACATTTTGCCACAATCTTTGCCTTGGCTGCAGATTTCTCCCCAACTTGTACCCAGCTTTTACCACTCAGGCGCCACTGTGAAGAACCCAACAACAGAAAAAACAAGGCAGGGACTTTTTTTATTACAGCTCTGCAAAAGTGACCCTCATGCATCACCTCTTAATTGGTGTATTTGGTCCAGTGTTTTGGTTGTTAGACAAGCACCAAGGCTGCACTTCTCCAGCATCTCTCCCATCTCAAGAGAAGGCTGAGGGATGAGCAAGATCTTGGGAGGCGACACAGCTAGGCCAGCTGACCCAAACTAGCTAATGGGATTTTTCCACGCCATAGGACATCTCACATATAAAAACTAAGTGAAACCAAGTATGGGAAGCATTCATTGATGGCATCTGTCCTCCAGAGCAACTCCTATGCATACTGAAGCCCTGCTTCAGCAGAGGGTGGCCAAATCACCTGCTGATGTGAAGTAGAGAACATCTTTCATGTGTAGCCTTTTGCATTTCATCCTATTAAATTGCTCGTCTTGACTCACAGACCTTTGGTTATGCTTTACCTCTCCCCTGTCCATCTAAAGGGAGTGACAGAATAGCTTTTGTGGGCATCTGTCCCCCAGCCAAGACTAAACCACCACGACAGGACAGTAACTGCTTCAGTGCTGTGGAGTAACGCAAAGTCCTCTACAACCCTAGGCAAAGTGAAACAAACAAACTAACAAAACCAACCATCAAACCAAAACAGAAGGAATCCATGCTTTTCTGAACTCATCGTATCCATATATGCAACACACTTTTGCATCCTTTACATTTGTTTTTATTCAGGAAGTGAAATTAGAACTTGTAAACTATAAATACAAATGCCAAGGTATTACATGAGATATCCAGAGCCTTTATATTTTTTATTTTCTCACAAAATTCTTATGGAATTCAACATACAATAGGGAAAACCAAATAAGTTTAAGTTCTGCATACAATGAAAAACAAGTTACAGAGTTAGATACGGTCAATTTGCTGGTTTATAAGATTTTCTACCTCATACAAATGAAAGCTCAGAAAACAACTATAATTAATTCAGTAATGGTACAGCAACTGTCATTTCCAACAGTGTTATCTGCATTAAGTAAGCTGTCATAACCAGGTGTACTTTACCACTGTTTACTCAGTGTCATCACAAATTTTTTAAAATATTTTATTTATATACTGTCACCAATATATATATATGTACTGCAAAGAGGGCCAAACACTTGACATTTTTGCAAGTTTTACTTATTTGCATGAGTATTTTTGCATTTTTCTCAAAAAGCAGTCTTTGCTTTCACACAATTTAATTTGTAAAAACCCTCACTTAACTCCTATGTTAAAGAAGCAGAAAAGCAAGCTTAACAGCAAGCTTCATTTATGCAAAGGGGTGGGAGGGGAAGAGTATATCCATTTTGGATATTATCCTATTTAATAACCTGAAGAAAAATAACCACCAACAACAGGTTCACTAAATTTATTTTAAAAAATCATAAAACTGTTTCTTATAAAAGAGCATTACATTCTGCACACTGCTCTCAAAGGATGTCAGGAACTACCAGTATTCTCCTCACTTAAAAAAAGATACAGTGTACATAGAAGCAGGGCATTCACAACAATTACAGAAAAACAGTACAATTTACCACCAACAATGAACAAAAATAAAACCCACTCTCTCTGCTGCTCCTTCAAAATTTCCTGTTAGTCTTGTGCGCCCTTCCCCTCCCACTCCATGTATTTGTAAGGAACTAAAACATTACATCTGGTGGACAGCAAATATTCCACTACACCTCAAATGCAGAACACCTATGAAGCAGAGGAATGTTGGCTTTTAAAACAGAAGCAGATAAAAAAAAAAAAAAGGGTGCAGGACTCCTTCAGTTCTTCACTAGTCTTAGAAAAACTTTCCAGAATACTGCTTCACACTATAAAAAAGAAAAAATAATCTTGCATTAGAATCCTTCAACATCTGCATACTGCTTCACACTATAAAAGAAAAAGAAAAAAGCATGTATTAGAATGATGGACCATACAACTTGCATCAACATTCACAAATGACATTCTTAGAGCAGACTGAACTATAAATTCCTAATATATTTTAAAGTAAATAAAATACTAATGGCTATTAATTATATGAATATTAATATATTTTAGGCACATTTAAATATTAGTAATCTAAAGCCAAACATTCAAATTAAAGTATCTAAATCTCCTATGACCACCAACACGTTAACAAACTAAGCAAATTATATCTGAAGCTGTTAATATTTGGCAAAATAAGACAAAGTAATGTCAACAACGTATGCTGCGTAACAGCAGCAAATGGATTTCAACTTGTCCTGTAGAGGCATGGTCTGTGCCATATGGCAGACTGTGATTTGTTGTCAATTTAGTTATCTAAAAACAACAAAATCACTAGTCTTCCACACAGAACTAGGCCAACATCCACTGAAATCTTCTATATTTTCTACAGGCTCTATATAATTAATTACAAGTAGGGTTTTTTTTGCAGCAGTTTTCACCAGAGAAATGAGAGGACTGCTTGGTTAAGGTATCTTCCACCAATATTAGTTTTGAGGGTGTCTTCATTTCAATTAGAATGGAGGAAAAGAACCAAAGCAAAACTACCACTGGAGAAGTTAAGTTCAAATAGTTACTTAAAACCTGTCTTGTAAAAACTGTACCACAGAGAACAGCTTTAGTGTGTATGTATCAGTCGGCCTAAAATTGACAGTAGGGGGTGAAACTGTAACTTGCCTGTTCTGCAGTAAATACTGTGCATTCTGTATCTGGTCCTGTGTTCCTGTAATAGTTATTATCCGATCTTCTGAGCCTTCTAATGGTTCATCAATTTTGATTGAAGCTCCTGATTCATGACGTATTTGTTTGATTCTCTGTCCTCCCTTTCCAATAATAGATCCTGCCAACTAGGGGAGAGAGCAAAGCATTCAACTCCTGCTACAACTTCAATTTATTAAAACCACAGCAGTGTTTTGAGTAGCTTCCGTATGTTTAGTCTCAAGAGTTGCAGTTGAAGCTTACTTCTTTACAGCCTCAAAACATCCTTTGCAATGTTAACTGTAACAAAGACATATTGATACGTGGCAGAATCAGTTGCTCATTTGTAAAAAGCAAGCCACAGAGACCATCTCTGTTACTGAATATTAACAATAAGTAGATTTGTTTAATCTATCTCTAAAGTGAACACAAACATTGGAAAAAACAAATTTCAGATGATTTAGAAAAAACACTTGATATGAGAAGTACTGGTCAAATACCCTGAACACCTCCAATCTACATTTACACAGTTTAAGGAAAGCCTGTGACTTTTTTAAAAATGAGAAAAAAGTTGAAAGCAATTCAACTTTACTTACATCTTTGGGAATAGTTACTTGTGTTGTGATGATGGGTCCACCAAGATCTCCATATGAACCACGACCCCCTGCATAAGAATAATCTGATTTAAATGTATGTATCAAGCCCTTTAATAAGCACATAATAAAGTACATGTGAAGGTTCTACATAAACACTTACCATATCCAGAGCCGCCCTCGAACTGTAAGAGAAAGGGGGAAAAGTGAGTATTAACAGCTAACGTTGAGCCTATTTTTGTAAGCATCTCAACCCCAAACCTTACTGTAAGTATAACAGTGAGGTGCTGTCAAAGGCCAACTGAGGCTGAGGACAGATGAGAAAAAAAGGATGGGTAGGAGAGCATAACTGTACATAACTTTATTTAACTGCAAATACTTCGGTTTGCTTTTAAATAATCTTACATGTTTGACTGCAACATTATATAGGAACAACCACTGCAAGGGTAAGGAACTGTGCAGAGCAAGCAAGTATGAAAGCTGCTGCACAATGCATCTGCAGAATCTCTTATGATCCAAAGCTCTAGATTTCAGCTTTTGGCACTGGATTACAAGTCTTTTGCTTTATTTTGTTGCCAGGTAAGATCATCCACCTTTATCTGGATCATTCTTCTCTGGGCTGCTCCAATTTGGGCCTTGCCAGCAGGGAGACTTACACATAAAATAAGACTAGCTTCTCACCTACTCATTTTCTAATAATACCAGAAAGGATCTGAAGAAAAGACTAGAAGCTGAAATCCTTTTTGCTGTCTCTGCAATTGCCTGCCCCCATAGTTTCCTAAGGTGAAAGTTTAATGACCTAAAAATTCATCAGTTTCAACATTAAGTCTGACTGCTGTCATAGTTCTGGCCAGCATTTGATCCAGCTTGGCTTAGTCCTTGCCACCACCCTGGGAGTACCTGGCACAGCACAGGCCCTTGGAAGAGCCTGCCTCTCCTTCCATGATGGTGGCAGGGGTAGGGGGCAACAAAGGACATAAAAGACCCAGCCATATCAGCTTCATCAATTCAGCTGCTTCTAGGCAGTTCCTGATGACGCTTTACTCCTCACTCTGATTAAACTAACATTCAAAAGATCAGAGTACAACTTTATTCATGCTACCAATACAGCTCAGGAGAGGCTCAGATCTCCAGTTTTGAGACCAAAGAATTACCTAGTAACTGTCAATCCTCTTATTTCATCTGTCTTCAAGAAAAACAAACTAAACAAGACAATGGAAAAAAAACCCCACACCAAAAGCTCTGAAGAAGAGCTCCAATATTTAACACTCTATTCACACTATGTCACAAACCTTTGTATCTCACAACAGATAATCATCACAACTTCCTTCTGTTCCGCTAAAACTGCGATATAACAAATCCAAATCACCAGCAATGAGCACTCCTAGCCTCTATAGTTTTAGGATTTCTAGATCAGTAATAGACATCAAGTGCTTCATTTAATCTAATGTTTTCTAAGGGCACAAGACTCCATTTTCATACTTCCTTACAGACTCAAAGAACAAGTATGCAAAGTTCTCCAGAATTCAACTTCTGGAGGACCAGTGGGGTGACTTTTGAGAGAAGCATGGGGCTGCCCCCTGTATCTGTCAAAGCCAGACAGTTCGAGCTAACGCCAAAATGTCTATGCCTACTGCTTAAAGCTGAGACCACTGGCAAAGCTGGTGGCACTCCTGTGATCAGTGTGCCTCAGATAAGAGATTAGCAAGTGAAAAAAGTGAAACAACGCCACAGACACCACAGTAAAAGGAGGGGGGAAAGAGGCGCTCCAGGCTTTGGAACAAAGACTTTTCTGCCGCTCATGAAGTGAACTACCCTGAACCAGATAATCACACTGCAATCCATGGAGGACCTTTTATTTGGGTGAGAATGACCTGAAGGAAGCTGCAGTCTGTGCAAGGCGCATGCAAGTGAAGGTGCTTAACAGGACATATGCCCAGCTGGGGGCACACACCGGACCAGTCTGTTCCTGAAAGCACTGTACTCCGTGATGATGACTCAGGCTGAAGCCTATCTTGAAAAACCTGATCTCCATTGAAACATCCAGATTTGAGCACTTTGTCAATAACTGCACCCTGTGAGAGGGACCCCACACTACAGGTGAACAGCCAAAGTGTGATGAATTGACTGTAACCCACCATTCCCCATTCCTCCTGCACCACTCCTGCTACAGGAAGTAGAAGAGCAGGAAACAAAAGAATGAAATTCAGTCTGGAAGGAAGTGAAGGTGTTTTTAGTTTTCCTGTTTCTTACAGTGCTACTGTAGTTTTAATTGTCAATAAATTACTCTTCCTCAAGTCAACTCTGTTTTGCCCACAATGGTAATAATCAAGTGATCCCTCTGTTCTGTATCTTGAGCCACAAGCTCTATCTCTCTTTCTCCCCTCATCCTACTGAGGAAGGTGAGACAGCAGGAGCACCTGGCAGCACACCAAGTTCAAACAACTGCAATTACTTGTTCACATTGTAATGCAACATGTCTTCCCCTAAATACTGTTTACAGACTGCCTTTTTAGAAGATCAGAATGGAAGCTACTCAGACTGAAGAGCTGAGCTTGTCCTCTGCCTCTAAGCAACCTATATGCTGCGTGAGCATGCTACTTACTAATAAAACCTAACAGAGCCTGTAGCAGAGTCCAAATTCCAAGAGAATCAAGGTTTAGCTTAAGACTTAATTGACAGACTGGTCAGAGTAGCACAATGCATACACACATATTCCCATTGATACTCATCTGAAGATCCCTTTTAGAACTAATTTGTGTTCAAGAAAGTTCTTTCCTTGGTCATTTTTACCTCCCTAAACTGTAACTAGACACCAGATGAGTCAAGCAATTCCATTTGCTGTGTTTATGTAAGCTAAGGACAGAATTTTAGTATTTGACAGCACTTTGCCATCTGATAAACAGCGTAAGTATCTGACGAATCCCTAAACTTCTCTTCCCAAACCCTACCCAATTAACTGTGCCTTTCCAAGTGCACTGATAATTAAAGGAGAATAGTTTATCTCCAAATACAAGTAAAAAGTTACTTTTAAGACTTGCTGTTTGAAACAGGAGAAAATACATTATGAAATTAATACAAAATATACATCCTAAATCCATGCAACTACAGTGTATCAGTTATGGAGAAAGTTAATATTCACAACACGAAAATACAGTAAGTGTAAAAGAGGCAAAAGGAGGTATAGGAAAGACTCTCTTTTGGCTGTGCTATTATGTATTTCCACATTTCAGTTACTGTACAGGACATACTGCAAGATAAACTGCCAATAAATTCTGAGTCAGAAGGACAGCTTTATGATTTTCAATAGATGCAAGTCACTACTGACTACACTCAGCATCAAGAAACACACATCACTGCAACCTATTTAATGAAGTCATTTTTACAGAGAAGTTTGAACACACTTACCAACTCTGGCGGCTGCATATCATCACAGGCATCTACATGACATTGCATCATCTTCCAGACATGAGCAAAAAAGGAAAGAAACATTAACAACTTAGCAAGCAAAGAGACACTGGTACAGAGGAACATTTTTTCTCCAACAAAGTTAGATCTTTGTGATTTAGACCACTTTTGTGATTTAGACCACTTTCAAGATTCACTCCCTTTCAGTTTCATTGTGAGTGAACTGTAAGCAGTCATGCTTTCTTCCCATTTATGTGATATAAAGAGGTCTTTCCTTCTACAAAAAAGGTCAGACAGCTAAAGGCAGAGCAACGTTGAACAAGTGGGGGTTTTGTCTTTTGAGAACACCTTCAAGTGCTATCCAGTATCAAAATCTTTTATTCCTTCCACATATTAGAAAACAAAGATTTAATAATGTCAGTCATTATCTCTATGCCAACAGCTGTTTAAGCAAGAACACTGCTTGTGTTCCATCAATTCATTTTCACTTACCTCAAAGCCAATAACCAGACTAACAACCTATTGCTGCCTTATTGTATCTGCTGCCTTTTAAAAATACAATGTATAATATTTCTTTCAGAGTTCTGCATCTTAAACATTATTTACATACACACTAGTAGGACAAGCCAGTGAGCTTAACTTTTACATCTAGTTAAAGAAAACATGTGCAGTCCTTAACTGATATCCAAATTATTTTATTATAATTTTCTCTGTTTTTTAATAGGATTATCTAAGAGTGAAATTCTGTAACTTTCCTCCAGTGTCCACATGGTTAAGTAGAACAGCTGTCACAAGCTCTTCCTTTCCTGATTTTTTAATGTGCTTGTTAATGTCATGTCTCTAAAGCATGAAGATTTTTGTATTTTTAAGTGTATGCAGTTAAATTGTCACATATCAATACATGCACATAGAAATTAAAAAAATTCCAATAATTAGGAAGTAGTTGAAGAACAAAATACCATCAGGAGTTTGAAGACACTCACAGATTACTGAGAGGAGACAGTACACTTAACAGGAGACATTCTGATTTAACCCTCTATTAACTCAAGAGTTTGAAATTGTTTGTACTTTAAAACTTTAGTACCGTATCAGGCAATTACAGAAATCAGTGAGGGGATAAAACTACTTTATAGACCTGCCCACTTTGTTTTCTACCCTTCATGTTCATCTCTGAGTACTTTAAAGAACTCTGCAGATGAAGAAATTTTTTTTTTGTTAAAAACTGTCATAATAGCTGCTACAGGCCATGTAACAGATTTGGAGTAGTTATACACTTAACTCAGAAGTCATTATGGTTGGAAAAAGATCTCTAAGATTGCCAAGTCCCTCTGTAAGCCAACCAGCCTAACAACTACACTGTATCCTGAAGTGCTTTTAGAAATTGAGTTCAAGAAAGGAAGGGTCAATTAGACAGAAGTCATGCTAAACAGAAAGCAAAATGTATTTTCTATTCTAGTTGGAACAGACCAAAATAAAACCCACTACTGCCCAAAATTCAAGCTAAGTAAGACCTAGCTCATGAAGACAATTAAAGAAGGGCAAGCTGCTCAGTATACATGCCAACCAAAGCCAGAAGAGGGAAAAAAATTGCTACTGTAGATTTACCTCTGAAATAGGTGATTTCCCAGGAAAGAACAAACTAGTACAACAGTAACTGACTGCTGGAAAGCTTCATATAGAGGAATACTTTTTAAAGCTTCCATATACTTTAAGTTTTTTTTTCCCCTCAGCAAGTATCAAAATTAACTTAAGATTCAACTCAGCACTGGTCCTAGTATCAAAAAATTTGGAGTGGCAGTGGATTTTTGCATAGAAATCACCGGAGAATTGATTCAAAAGAGCAACCACCTCCAAGGTTAACTAGAGCTCTTCGCAGACACTGTAACATGTACAATTCTAGTCATGCTTATTTTTTTCCAACATCAAGAATGCTTGTGTGAATCAAAGAATTTCAGGCAACATTGTTCTGATGTTTTTTCTTTGTCTGCAAACCCCACAAATTTCCTGCCTCTGTTGTCTTGAATAAAAAAAATGAAAGACAGTCAATGTAAGACAACCTCCACTGTAGAGCAGCCATCTTTGGTGGTATGAGGAGAGAAAGCAAGCAGACAGTGTTTTGGGTGTCCACTTACACCCTGAGAAGTCCTCCACATGGGACCACTTCTGCAGAGAAAACATTGTGATTTTATCACCGGAATCATGCACACCCCATATTTAAGTGCATGCATTCAGCAACAATATATGTAGACAGTTGACATGCTAACTGTGCTTATGCAACTAAACAAGGCAAATTTTAAACTCGTACCATGCCATCATAACGGTCTCCTGGTCTGCCCCTTCGGTCGTAGGACATAAGATCTCTACAAATGAAAGAAAAGCAGAATGCTTATTGCTTTAGAAACTAGTTTATATAGTGTAATTTAGATGTTCCATTTCATAGCTCATATATCCTAACTTCAACTCTCTCTAGTTTTAAGTTTCAGAACTACCGAATACAGTCCTACTAAATTACTAGAGGGCAGCAAATAACTAAATACCAGCATTTCTCAAAATAATCTGGTCTAACACACACTCAACCCTGCATAATCACTGTCAACATTGAAGAGTGAAAAAAAAACACTGGAAAGATGAAAATATGATTCAAGAGACTGTACACAGTGTGAGTTTTCTATAATGTATCTATACAACTCACCCGCCACGAGGAGGTGGTGGAGGAGGAAGGGGAAGATTACGAGCTCTGCTTCCACCTCTACCTCCACGACCTGGTGGAGGTGGTGGAGGTCCTCTGCGAGGGCTCATATCATCATAATCTCTTCTTGATGGAGGCATAGGTCGTCCACCACGACCAGGGGGCATTCTATCAAAACCTCCTCTTCCACGCATCGGGAAGCCTACCGGACGTCCCCTTCGATCATCAAACATTGTGAAGCCACCGTAGTCGTATGTTTCATCATAGAAATTAGGATCGTAAGGCTGGGCCCGTCCTTTTATTGGAGACTAAAACAAATGAACCAAATCAGGACCATTACAATCAATGTATTTAATTACGTTAAGAGTTCCAAATTTGTTAATTTATATTTATACACATTTTTGGATTTCACAATGCTAGTTATAAAGGAGGAAATAGTGATTTGTTTCTCATGAGTCTAATTACAATATTAAGAAACTGTTGTCACTTACTAGTGGTTAAGGAGAAAAGGAGACAAAACTGATTAGTTTCTCCATCTTAATGTTTCATATAAAACATGAATAATGGCCCACCACTATCAAAAATTGCTTCTTTCTTCCATATAGTGCACCCCAATTACAGAAAAGGGAAATAATGTCAAAAGATGGTAACTTGATTGCTCTATTACTGGGGAAGTAGGAGGTACTAAATTCGAAATAGAAAATTAGAGATACCAAAAAACAGATCTTGAAACATTCACAAATTACACTGAAAATAAAATTTGTTTCATAAACATTACCTCAGAGATAAGATCCAAGATAATCTTAATACATTCAACGACTCTATCAGGCTTTCCACCAATAAGAACTACTCTGTCAGTAGAATGAGGACAGCACTCTTGGAAGAGCTTAATGGTGGTCTGGGTGTTCTGTGGAAGAAAAATATAAATCAGAGATTAAGTATTTGAAACAACAACTTCATAAATCCATTAAGCCCCTTTTAAAAAACAATATAAATAATATAAATTTCCCTGTCATTTAAGTGTATGCTTGCTTCTAACTTCTTGGAACAAATTTAATGCTGTATTTAAGATCTTTATTGACAGTTTTGTTGAGAAGGAAGAAGCTCAATTTTCTCCTCTCTCAACTATGTCTCGTCTACACTATCACTTAACTAAACACTATCAAAAGGACTACGCATCTATTGCAACCTTGGAGGTGTATTCACAGAATCACAGTAAGTCAGAGGCTGGAAGGGCTTCTGGAGATCACTGAGTCCAAACACCCCTGCCAATGCAGGACCATAATCTAGTGCAGGTCACACAAGAAAGCATCCAGGCAGTCTTGGAAGTCTCTAGAGAAGACTCCACAACCTCACTGGGAAGCCTGTTCCAGTGCTCCATGACCCTTACAGTAAAGAAGTTCCTCCTGTTGAGGGAGAACTTGCTGTGCTGTAGTTTACATCCATTGCCCCTTGTCTTATTGCAGGGCACAACTGAGAAGAGTCTGTCCCCTCCCTCTTGACAGCCAGCCCTCATAAAACCATATATTAGATCCTCGCTCTGTCTTCCATTCAGCAGACTAAAAAGCTCATCCCTCAGTCTCTCCTCACAGGGCACGTGCTCCAGCACCTTAATCATCTTGTACCCCTGTGTTGGACTCTTCCGAGCAGACACCTATCCCACCTGAATTGAACACAGTATTTCAGGTGAGGTCTCACCAGGAAAGAGAGAGAATAGAACCTCCTTCCATGTGCTGAACAAACTCCTCTTAATGCCCAGAATCCCAGTGGCCTTCTTGACCACAAGGGCACACTGCTGTCCCATAAATAGCCTGTTGTCCACCACGTTCTTCTCCACAGGGTTACTTTAGAGCAGATCACCTCCTAACCCGTACTGGTGCAATTTATTATTCCTTCCCAGGTGAAGGACTCTGCACTTACTCCTTGCTGAACCTCATTAGCTTTTCTTTGTCCAGCTCCCCAGTCTGTCCAAACCTTGCTGAATGGCCATACAGCCTCATATTAGCCATCATATATCAAGAAAACATGCTTTGGACAGCAGTACTGCTACCATTACATAGATATTATGCTGTTCTCAACTCATGATGCCAGCTTGTACCAGAACAGACCTGAAATTGCCTCTGACACAGTGTCAAGAATGGACAGAAAACAGACATTATTTTACACTCAGGGGGCCATTGGTTTTTTTACATCTCATTCCCTTACTGAAATAAAGACAATAAATTGTCTTCTGGAGAGTGAACTTAGAAGAAAATATAAAAACACAGCTCTTTCACATCAATATTCAGGAACCTATTCAACTTCTATCATAGGAGTCTGTGAAGGTGCATTTGCCCCAAACCATTCTGCTTGCCAAACAACGCAAATAAATCTAGTTCATTGTAGGAGCAACATGTAATTTCATTTACTTTTAGGAAGCAGAATGTTCTTTTAAGAACATCATTCTACTAGGAATATTGCCCCAAACTTGACTAGAAGTTTCAGGTTCTACCACCAATGACTTTACTTATGAATGTTTGCAAGAAAGCTGCAATTCACAGATCTATTTCAGAACATCAACATAATGTATGCAGTATCTTCTGAATTACTGCAGAGAAGATACTAACACTTGTCCTTTATGAACAGAGAACACTGAACTGTTTATTGGAAAAAGGGAAGCAGATCTCAGAAGAACAGGAAACTATTACCTCTCGGAGTTCTTTAATTTTAGCACCCTTGACACCAATAATTCCTCCTGCCAAACTTTGGTGAATGAGAAGTCTTAGTTCACAGTCAAAGTCACTGCCTTTGTAGTGTTGATACTGTAAGAAAGACGGATACAAGGTAAACAATATTAGTCATAATAAATTTGAAATATTCAGGGCTTGGTGAAGTTTCTTCTCTAAACACAGTGCTATGAGTTGATTTACTGCTGTGTTATAACTCAGCTTTTTCTTTGACAAGATGACAAATACTTAAGCACTTTACCTCAATATAAACTGATGTCAGATCAGTTTCCTTATTATGAAATACTGCAGTATTTTACACAAAGACTGGAAATAGGGTAACATCCTCACATAGCCAACACAAAATACAAATTGCAACTACTTTAAAAATGAGATAAAACAAGTCTGAAGACAAATGCTTTGAAAGCAAAGAGAGCTGCTCAAAACCTTAATATACAGTGACTCTGTCCATGATAAAAAAAAAAAGGCAGCTAATACGTAATTTGAGAGTTGAAACTTTTCTTTAAAGGGCTTTAAAATTTCATTTCCTGTATTCAAAAACCAGAAAATAATCTAGAATCATCTTATTTCAAAAGCTAATCCCTTACCTCCAAAAGGCAAAACATTAAGAGACATACCTCTTCTAAAGTAGGGATAATCTTCTTCAGAATTTCTCCAATTGTCTCTATGTCTGCGCTTATGCTCAAGATGCTGTTGGAGGCCATAATGCCAGAAAATACAGTGAAGGTGGAAAAGAAGTAGATTTTTTTAGTCAACATACACAAAATTCTAACAAGTTTTACTACAGAGAAGAGCTTACAATTAATAGTCCCCATTTAAAATAAACCTGTTTGCTCAATTTACAGCACATGCATTTTTGTTTATGCCCAATATATATGCATGATAAATTTAAAGTTAGGTAGATCTTGCAGAGAGAGAGAAAGACAGAACGGGCTTTTGGAAGGGCTCAGATTAAGTGGGCAAGAAACTTGACGCAGAACTGAAAGTAGAAGTGTTCCCCGCCACCACTAATTTAGGATACCCTCACTATTACATAGGTAAAACTGGCACACCTTCTCACAGAAAAAAGTGGGGATATGCAAGTGGTGAACACTGTATCTGCAGTAAGGTTATGATACCAGTTAGAAATCAGATTTCTAATGGGTTCTCCAAGAAAACAAATACAAATGCAAGACAAAAAAAAGACAAAACAAATGAGAAGTGAAGGGAAGTGAACCAGAGTTAGCATTTCATCAGAAATTAATTATGAACAGGCAATGTTGACAGGAGCAAGGTGGGCCACATAGACAGAGCGAGAGACTACTTTGAAACAATTTGATTTACAATGCAGCAAATATGCAACACTTGAAGCTGTGCTCCTTCCATTGAAATAAAATCAGTGGATTGTTTGGGTGGGCAACTCACGTAGAAGTTCAGTGACAAAAAGACTTAATGGGCAAAATAAGACAGAAAACTTGAAAAAAAAAACAAAAACAATACACCGTCTATAAGGGGATACTATTTAATTATATCAAAGGCAGGTAATAAAATACATTTCTCTCTTTCTAATCAGGCAGTGAGGCATAAACTGTTGGGACATACCGCTCGGGGCCACTGCTGTCTGGGACTGAAACACTGGCATTGTACTGCATTGGTCATTGGCGTTCGTGGATGTTGGCATTGGGCATGGGTATTCAATCAGAAGTTGTCAAGTATGGTACCCGTTTGGCAACGAGCACATTTTTGGGCATAGCCAACCAGGGTTTTCACATGGGCGTTCAGGGGCGGATGGGCCAACGTCATGGTGGGCAACGCAGGGGCAAGTCGATCCAGTACATGGGCAACGGAGATATATGGCCAAAAAAACAAGGAGAGGGAAAAGGGGGAAAAGCAATAAATTTTAATTTAATACAAACTATACTCATTACTCTCAATTAATGAAACAAGCTCAAGTTGTTCTGAAGACTAACACAATTATGGATTGCTACACCAGCTGTGGTTTAACAGTATGGACCTTAAAAATGAGTCACTTGATCTGACTAAACTAGTTTTAACATATGATGTTTCAGTAGCAGGCTGGCTCATGAGGGTAGACACAAAACCTGTTGAGATCACTATTATTAGAACCTCGGGCAGATCGGGAAAGTTAATTTTCCAGACCAATCTGAATTATCTGGACTTAGGTGACACACTTAGTTGGAAAAGAAAAAAAGGAAAGAAAAAAAAGAAAAAACCACCACAAAAAACCATCCTATTAAAAAAAAAAAAGAAAAACACAACTAGCTGCCAAAATTAGCGAGCGTACATATGATTCCTGACCATTTCAACTTCAACCTCGATTCTAGTTGCGGTAGTTTATGCACTTAGTTGGAGCTGATTTGTAATGAGATACTGCCAAATCTCATGTTCAGTAGAGTCTTAACCGAAAAGCTGTTGAAACTGTAGCTGATGTCAAGTACAGGAGTGTAAACAAATGGAATTTAAGAAGCGTTGCCAAGTTTTATAAATACACATTATGCTGAGCATGTGTCTAATCACAAGAGTCAACCCACTGTAAAATGCGAACAGGCAAGCTGGTCGTGATTGTTTAGAACTGCTTCCAACTACCTGAATACTTGTTTACTGTTCTATACACATAATTAAATCTAGAAATCTTACAATTAATGTGTTTGGGATGCAAGCTGTTGAAGAACAAACTGACTGGTTTGGTTTTTACAGAAAGTTAAAGAATTCCTCTATCACTGGGTTAAGCCAGCCACCTGCAATGGTTTCAGTAGTACTGTAATTGATACAGACATATGGGAAATGGTACAGTTAAGGGGTTTAAGCTTTGTCAGTATTTCTAATTAGGACGTTAACTCACATGAAGTGTGTAGTTTTGTGGAATTCTATTCAAAAGTGAAGAGACTTAATATAAACCTCTCCTGCCATGAGTCACGTTGGGTTTTTATTAGAGTAGAAATTTAAGAACTGTTATCTCCTCTAACAATCTATTAAAGATGTCTTGTAACTACTGGCGTCTACAGTTGAATTGCTCCGATTTCTAGAAATGCAAGCTTTTGATGTAGTGCTCTGAAAGAATTGGGTGTTAAATTAGTTCAATCACATGTATACTCACGTCTGTACGAAGTGCTTTAATATTTTTGCCACCTTTTCCAATCACTGCTCCAGCATTCTGGAAAATAGTTTTCGAAAGTCACGTTATGCCAACACAGCAGACTATTTTCAAACTCCTCAAGTCTAAGAAGCGTAAATCTCTTTTTGCATTATGCTACTGGCCTTGAGGTGGAGGCATGCAGGCACTGGTTTTGAAAGGTTCAAATCACATTGAAACAATCTGATACAGTTTGCCTGTGAAAAAAAGTGGTCAACAACTTCTACCACTGAACTCAGAAAAGGATGTTCAGTTTCACAATTAGTATTTCAATTCCAAATCGAAGTTTCTAGGCAATTCCATATGTGCTGAAGTCTCAAGAAAATACACTGTATGAATTTAATACAGGTCAATTATATGCCTCATTTATGCAAACTTCCTCCCTAGGCCAAAAAAACGATTGTGCTTGTAAATTTCACTTTTACACTCCAAACTCCTCTTGGTAATTCAGAGAGCTGACTTTGGTTTGTATTTCTCTCACAACTGACTTCTCAAGGAAGTACATTCTGAAAATGGTTAAAGCCCATATTAACAGCCTCTAAATTTTCTGAGATTAGCAAAACTTTTACCAGGTGATTACATGCAAAAGTGTTAGTATTATTGCACAATTACACACTATGTTTAACAGCATGCAAAATGTTTTGCAGCACCACACATAACTTAGCAATTTGATGCAGAGTTACAGTGCCAATACTAAAGACTAAAATACTTCAGAAAGTACAAGTCATGTCTAACAATTGGGAACACCAGAGAAAACTCATATGTATAGCAACTTTACTGTAATTGTTCACACTTGTCAGCTAAACCACTGCAATCACCATGATAGTAATTACTACTGCAATTCTTCCTGTTGACATATTTGAACAACTTTAGTAAATCTGTTTGAAAGAATTAGTAAAATCCTAAGGAAGGATCTTACCTTACAGTTAATTTACCTTTAATTTACTATTTCCAGCTGATCATTCTCCATTTCTTTTCCAAAGACTAATACAGAAAAACTCCCTTCAAAATAACAACCTCTCATTTATATTGCTGCTTTCACAGGAACTAAGTATTCTAAAAATAACTATATTGCTCTTCATGGATCTACTCGTCAAAAAAACCCCTGAAGATAACTGTATCACCAACACATTTTTACTAGCGTTCATACACTTAGAATTATTTCATAAATGTTATCTTGTGTTACATATTCTTCATAAACATACACTTTGCTACAGTCTTTGGCAATGCTGTAGCAAAAGCATTAAAAACTAAAAAGCATACTTTGCTCTGAAGAAGGATGCGTAATTCAACCATCTCATCCGTGTTTCGAGATCTTTTGAAGGCCTGTTCTTCCTCCATATCTTCTGCCGGACGTTTGCCTGTAGAAAGGTCCATAGGGGAGAAACACAAATATTTATTTAACTTGAGAAGTTGTAATAAAACGGAATGCATTGTAAATTCATATTCTGTATAAATACCTTGTTTTCTATTAGCTAAACACTAACTACTGACACCTAGTCTTAAGCATCCATAGCACAGAAACAGGTCTTGACTGATTAACCACTGAAAATCCATTTAGAATCTACGAACTATGGTCTACATGAGAATGTTTCACACAGCCTGTGAGAAATTTACAACATACCATTTAAAGCAGTGCAGCAAGCTTCACTTGCTACCTACCTCTGATTTGCAATTGGGAAAAAGACCTTCAGACAGAAAGCTCTAACTAAACTATTTGAGTCTAAGACAAACAGAAGTATCACTTCAAATACATAGTGCAAAAAAATTGCATAAATGCCTCAACTTCTTCATTAATTATGCACAAGAAGATTCTCATTATTTTGAAGTACTTCATGCATTTAAACTACTGCATGTAAAAACTGCAACAAAATACAACACATATATCTGACAATACTTGCTACTCACACTCCCCATAAAAGTACTGAATAACTATGAAATATTTTCAAATTCTTTATCCTAACTTTCAGCTTCTTATCCAATGTCCTAGATACACCAACAGAAAGATCACACAATCATGCTTAAATATTGTGTAATTATATGGTTGAATTAAAATCTAACAGATGTAGTGCAATGTGAAAAACTACTGCTGACACAGTTAAAGCCATTATTTACATTTTAAATATAAAATATTTTAAAATGCAAAAATATAAAGAGGTTCTCTCTTAAACAGTCCTTTAAAAAATTTACCATTTGTCTCTGTGTTGGTAAACGTCTCTTCCTGCTGTTCGGTCTCCATTGCCTTTTCTTCTTAGACTGGCAGGCAAAACCTGTTGAAAAACAAAAAATCTCATACATCTATTTTGTGAAAAGACAAACCGTACACTGTGCTAATGAACAAAAGCAAGAAGAAATGCCTGCTCCCGTAACTCACCACTATTATATATCCTTGCAGAGAAAAAGTCAAGTATTCTGGGCGGGATCAAAATCCAACAGCCTATGGCTTCAAGAGCCTATGAAAAAAGCACGCATCAGTAGTGACTCTGCTCACTTTCAGCTCGGATTCTCACTACAGCCAAAGACCAGATGTTTGACCTGAACTTTTGCTGTAAAGCTTTTCTTCACAAAAGAGAAAGCAGACCCAGGCCGAATATACTACTAAGGGGATACAAAAGACAAGTCTTCAAGCAAAGATGAACTGCTACTGCGTGAATTATAGCTTTTAGGCTGCCTTGGCTTTACTTTATATAAGACTACACAACTTAAAACTAGTAAATGTCCTACTACCTTGATCATCAGCATTAGTTGTACAGATGCTACAGCAACATATCAGCAGGCATTTTACGTGGCTTCCACTCAAGTATAACAGATGAAAACACAAACGATAACTTCTAGCCACACTGGGGAAAATATATTCAAATTTAACACCCTCTGTAGTTACATACAATCCTCTGCAGGCACAAAACAAAGACCATCAAAAGGAGTTGAACTTCTCTAGAGTTTTCTGAAATTGGAATCTTGCCTGTGAGCTGTTTCTGTTGATTTCAGAATACTAAGTCTCGTCAGAGACAACTTTAGCTTTAAAATCTGCAAATTATTCTCAAAAATGTTTCTACAGCTAATACAGCCAAACGATCATATTTTTCCCATTGAATTTTATTAAACTCCATTGCTTTGCCAAATTACAGTAACTCATTCTGATAATAAGAGATTAAAATCTACCAACCAAAAAAAAGTAACAAGATGTGTCTAACTTTTTAAACGCACTCTCATCCAGTTGTTAATTTTTGTTTGCCTTGTTTGTTGTACAACCTAACAGGAGACACTGCCTTTCCAGCACCCGTTGGTCTTTCTAGGCACTTAATGTGAGCTGATGGACGCGCACAGATTTAACGCCCACAAAATCTCAGCAGACATTGTCAAAATGTTGTTCACGTGAGGGAGGAGTTGGGAGGGGTTCGGACAATTTTCACACTGTCTAAACTGGCCTTTCGGACCTCAGTTCTTATATTTCCAACCATCCAAAGAACTTCAGTACTGCATGCAGCGAAGTGCAAGACGTAATACAGGGCTCGGCCTCTCCTAGTCACGTGTATTTACCCGCCTAGACAAACCTCTTCTAGTCCTTGTATGTAAAGTTACTGGGCTATCCTAGGTAAATCGAGTTACACGGATTAATTCTGTAATGATTTTTATAAATACCGAAAAGACAAAGTGGCCGCGAGAGGTGCCACGAACTGCCACAAACACTGCAGGAAAGAACCAGGGCACGACAATCAATTTCAGCGCCGCTCCCTCCGGGCGTAGTGGCCTTTCCCGATCGCCCGCCTGCCTCTCCGTAGCCGTTAGCGCGGCGGGCGACGAGCCCAGCTGGCTCTCGGGCAGGAGAGCGGCAGCATTACATAACACCCAAAGGCCCAGCCTCACCTCCCCGGCGGCGAGGATCACCAGAAATGGCGGCCGCTGCAATGGCGCCTGCCCGGTGCTAGGTGGAGTCGGGAGCGGAAAAGCCGCCACTACCACGCGGTCACAGAACATTTATCCCCCCTCCGCGCAGTAAGACACAAAGGAGGCGACCGGCGGCCCTAGCACTAGCACAACCGAAAAACTGGACAAGCTTGTCGCAAAAGGAGATCGGCAGCAACCGCTCCAGAAAACGGCGGTTGCGACGCAGAGCGCTGCTAAGTGGGCCTCCCGCGGCCACCTCCGCACAGATCGCGGCCGACACTGCCCTTCCCCCCACCCGCCATAATTCCCGGTAACTTGCCCGGGGCACAGAACTACCAAGGGCGGGCACAGGAATCCAGCTTTTACAGCTCCGCCACACTCGGGAAGCACCCGACATTGCTGCTAGCCTTCACTGAGCCACGCTAGCGAGGCCCAACTGCTCAGAGATGCTCGCAGAGACCTTTCTCGCTTTCTCCGCGTGCCGAGAGGGCGGAGAGGGAGCGCCCTTGGGCCTGCAAGCCTGCCCTCGGCCGTCTGAGGAGCTTTCCCCACCATCAGACGAGACAGCAACAACCCGGCCTCATTCTCCACATAGCTCTCGCCCACTTCACAACCATCCCCGAGAGTCCCTAGGAGTCCCGGTGCGCGGAGGCTCCCAGCGATTGATGTCCCACGACAAGGAATCCGCGGGCCTCCCGCGCCGCTGTGTCACGTAACGGCACCGAAAGCGCCACGATGGAAGGCCTAGCTAACCTGGCCTCTACGTTCCCCTCACCTGGAACGCCCGCAGCGCCCCCTCCTCGCCAGCCCGTTATACCCTGCCGCGATCTGTGCATACCTGGCCTCGCCGCGCACGGGAGAAAAAGGGTAGCAGTCCCCAGCAGCACCGCGCACATCCACCAGCACCGCCAGGCGATTGGCCCTGCCACCTCCCTCTTGCCCGAGCCCGCCACGGCTCCATTGGATAAGGCTGCTGTCCATCAAGAATACGAGGCGTTCCCCCCACGCCCCGCCCTCCGTGAAGCCCAAGGCGAGCCAGGCCTGGCAGCAGAAGAGTAACGTAGCAATCCGCCCCGCCACCCGCTCCACTGCGCTATGCTGCGCCGAAGTCGTTCTTGTTACCTGCCCGGTGGGAGCCGCGATGGAAGCGGTACAGACAGAGAGGGGCAGCAAAGGAGAGCAAAAGCCACCACAATCGTGCGAAGAGAAAATGGCGTCTGCGAAAACTCCGCCTTGTGCTCGCTGCCCGGCGGCGGGGGGGAGGAGGGGCAGCGGCTCTCGCGATGTTCAGAAGCGCGCGACACGCGCGGCGCCCATTGGCTGCGAGGCGCGCGGGGTTTTTGGAGAGTTGCGTCGGAAGGAGCTGAGGAGCGCCGAGAGCGGCTGCCTCTCGCCCCGCCCCACCCTCAGTGCTGGGCGCCGGGGCCTGCGCTCCGTGCTGCTGGCTCGCTCCGTAAGCGCTGGTGGCTCAGCTGCGGGCGGGGCGAGGGGAAGCGGTTGAGCCCCTCCAAGGGCTGCGAGGTGCGATTCTCTCCCACCTCCCTCAATCAGCTCTTCTCTGTGCCCGTCAGGGCGCTGGCCCGCGGAGGCAGCGCCTCGAAGTGGCAAGGCTGAACCTGTACTCTGGTGAGGTAACTGCGCAGTGTGGTGGAACTTAGGGGAGAACTTAGCGGCGGGGGGAGGGGAAGGATGTTTTTACCTACACGTTATAGCGGCAAAACATCTCTAAACATCAAGCTTCGTGACTACGTTTTTGGTAAATTTTGTTTCCGTTGCACTCTGTAGAGAGATTCAATTGTGTGATCATTATTTCTAAAGAGCTAAACATGATCCAGATACAGCTAGGCAGGCGATATGTGTTCAATATGTTTTCAGTGGTCTGGATGTAGGAGTTGTATGTACCGTGAGCAAGTTTGCCGATGGTACCAAACTAGGAAATGATGTTGAGTCTTAAAAGGGATAAAAGGCCTTGAACTCTGTGTGGAGCATTGCACAGTCGTCAGTGGTATGAAATTTAACGAGAACAAATGCCAGATTCTGCACCCGGAATGGAGTAACACTGGACATAAGTGTGATTTGGGAAAGAGCGGCTGGAGAGCAGCCTTGCAGAAAGGAAGCTGGGGGTCCTGGCTGAGTCTGTGCTTCGGCAGTCGAGAGGGCAAAACACATCCTTGGGTGCATCAAACTATAACCATCTGGTCAAAAGAGGTGGTTGTATCAGTGATGCTGTTACCTCACCTTGAGTACAGTGTGCAGTTCTGTGCCTCACAATTTAAGAGAATCTGTCAGTCCTTGAATAAGCACAAAGAAGGGCAATAAAGCTGGTGAAAGGCATGGAAGGCATGTCCTATGAGGTACTGCTGAGGACTTTGGATTCTCCTAGTTTGGAGAAAAGGAGGCTGTGGGGTGTCATGACACTCTACAGGTTCTTCAGGGGAGGTGAAGAGGGAACTGCTGATCTCTTCTAACAGGGATCCAGTAATAGGGCACATGCAATAGTTCAAAGCTGTAACAAGAGAAGTTTAAAGTGGAGCTTGGGATGCATTTCTTCACAGAGAGGATGATTAAACATTGGAATAGGCTTGTTAGAGAAGCAGTTGGTGCCCCAAGCACTGTATAAGTTGCCCCTGTGATACAGTGACATCTCAGCTTGATTCTGTTACATATAGAGTCTTTTACTTCTATTTGTAACAGTGCTGATGAAAAGGAAGAGTGATTTTTTGAGTCACTTTCTAAAGTCTTTGGTATTAATAACAGTGCCACAGAAATAATGATTAAAAAAACAAACAAAAAAAAAAGCAAAGAGGACAACCCACTTTTGCTTGTTTGGGTTTATTTGTCCACTCATCTTTCTGTCTATAATTGTAAAATAATGTCATTTCTAGGTTTCTAATTAAATCAATAGAAACTCACAGCAGAGGTGCTTGTAGAAGCTTCCAAACTTTTTTCCAGGAATCACAGAATCAACCATGTTGGAAGGGACCTCCAAGATCATCCAGTCCAACCTAGCACACAGCCCTGTCCAATCAACAAGACCATGGCAATAAGTGCCTCATCCAGTCTTTTCTTGAACACCTTCAGAGATGGCAACTCCACCACCTCCATGGGCAGCTCATTCCAATGGCAAATCACTCTGGGAAGAAATTCCTCCTGACATCGAGCCTATACCTCCCCTGGCACAACTTGAGACTCTGTCTCCTTGTTCTGCTGCTGGTTGCCTGGGAGAAGAGACCAACCCCTACCTGGCTACAACCTCCCTTCAGGTAGTTGTAGGCAGCAATGAGGTCACCTCTGAGCCTCTTCTTCAGGCTGCACACCCCCAGCTCCCTCAGCCTCTTCTCATAGGATTTGTGTTCCAGGCCTCTCACCAGCCCCACCCACAACTATATACTAATTAGTTAAAATTGGGTTGTAATTTGGTCAGGAAAATCTTCGCAAGGGTGCTTATGGGCAATTAATTCATTTAGGAGAATCAGAACATTTGGAAAAGTTTAGCCACAAAAGGGCTTTGCCATACTTACAAATAGGCAGCCTGGAGCCCTAGGGAAAGTCTGTGCTGCTCACTGTGGTGGAGTATGAATTTCAAGATGCTGCCTGGCTCCTGGCTCCTTTGTGGCAGTGTTGGAACTGCTCAGCTATTTAAAGGCTTCTAGATCTTCCCAGGGTGCTGGGATAGAGGCAGACAATCTCTGACCTAATCCTGGTTCCTCTTGGTATGGATGGTTGCAGAGGTGCAGACAGGATCTCTTGTGGATATGCAGGGAGCACAATGTTGGTGGCACTTCTTGCCATGTTGTGAGGCATTTAAATGCCTTCTCCTGGGAAACGAGGCACTTAAGTTTCCAGGTAGTTCAAGCCCAAAATATCAGGGCTAAACTGGTCTGAAGCATGAGGCAGAGCAGAACAAATTGTCCAAGAGCAGCGAGACAGAGGCAGCAGGGCAGAAGAAGCCATGATGAGTAAACAGCACATACTTTTTATGCTTTAAATACTAGAAATGTTCATGTTAATTTTTAATATTTGAAGAACTGTTTTTAATTTAAATTGCTTTGACATCACACTTGCAATAGTGGGACTTGAATTGAGGGTTAATTTCTGTATAATAAGAGCAATAGACTTGTCATTACTTTAGCTGTTCTTGAAGAGTAAGTATGTCTTTTTGGGGTTTCTTCTAGGGACTCAACTTAAAAGAAAATGTCCACATCTAACATTGCAGGAAGAGTGGAAACATGGCTTTCATCCGTGTGGCATGTTAAAGTTCCTCTGGCATGGCTGGAAGCATGTATTAGTTGGATCCAGGAAGAGAACAGAGGTAGTAACTTAAGTCAAGACCAGATTAACAGGCAGGTATTTGAGCAATGGCTTCTTACTGATCTAAGAGATTTGGAATATCCCATTTTGCCTGATTGCATCTTAGGTTCTCCCAAAGGAGAGCTGTCAGGTTTCTACTCCATACAAATTGATTCACTGGTTGATGTCAGCCAGCCAGCATATTGCCAGTTGCAAAAGCTAAGAGGCAAAAATACCATAAATGAGGAAGTAACAGCCAGTACTCAGGTATTCCAGAAGCCATGGGAAACAAAGCCTACTCGAATGCTGATGCTGCAACTAACTGATGGGATACATCAAGTTCAAGGCATGGAGTATCAGCTAGTGCCCATCCTTCACAGTAATCTTCCTCCTGGAACAAAAATCACTATACAGGGTAATATTGCTTATCGTCTTGGTGTCCTAATGCTGAAACCAGAAAATGTGCAACTGTTAGGGGGCGAAGTGGATGCTCTTCTGGAGGAGTATTCTCAGGAAAGAGTCCTTGCTAGATTAATTGGAGAAACTGAAAACCTTAATTCTGCTGGACAAGCTTCTCATAACCAAAGTATTTCAAGGCCTTTGGATGAGGTAGAACAAACTCTAGGCCCTTCAGATGAAGAGCTTTTAGCTAGTCTTGATGAAAATAATGAATTTACTTTAAGCAATGAAACATCCTTAGAAAGTGGATACTACACTAGAAGCAACAATTTTAATGCAGCCTCAGGTTCACCGAATGCATGCAATGGTAATGTTTTGCAACGGGAATCTGGAAGTCCTTTGCATCATTCAGATCAGCAAGTGTCACCTCCTATAGAATATGCTGATGGCTTTTTAAATGACTTTCCTTTAGAAGATGACTTTCTTCTGGAAGAAGAGATGCAAAAAGATATGGAAGAAGTGAAACCAGTGGTCATGAACAGAAAGATAAGTTTAGTTACTGAGAGACTTCCACATATGTCTGAAAGCTCCTGTAATTCATTTTTAAATAGCACCTGTGATATAGGTAATACAAATGAAAGAGATAAACCTGTAGAAACTACCAGTAAGCAAAAGACTGTTGGAAGAACAGTATTTAGTGGAGACAGAAACAGCAGCTTCTCTCAACACAGGAGTGGACATCAGACCTGCAGTTTTGCAGATTGTTCTTTGGACAGTCCTCCTAAAGAAAGACAAAATGATACAGAGCTAGATGAGAGCAGATGTAAATCCCAGAACAATTCAGACACCAGACTGCTAAATGATGATACTGTCTTTTTTTCAAAAGTGGATCCAGAAGGTCAGCAGAAGCGTGATTCAGAGACTTTTCCCTGCACAGGAGTGGAAGCACGTTTGGACTTAGATTCTCCACCTTTCACATATATTTCCATTCTCCTTGCAAAAAAGCTAGAAACTGTTACAAAGCTGAAAGTTAAGGCTTTTATTGTTACTCTCACTGGAAACCTTACAAGCAGCAATGGATCCTGGGGTATAAAGGCAAAGATTTCTGATGGTTCAGCTTATCTTGAGGTAGATTTTGCTGATGATGTTCTAACAAGTTTGATTGGCTTTTCAGTGCCTGAAATGAATAAACTGAGGAAGGATCCAGCTTTACATCTGAAGTTTAAGGGTGGTTTAGAGAAATGTCAAAAACAACTGATTGATCTTTGTTGCTTGATGACTATAGAGTTTAACCCATTTCAGTTTAAAGCTACTGTATTAAATCTCCAGGATGCTGATGAAAGACATCTAGAACAACTGAAGAAACGTTTGAATAAATAATGTATACAAACTTAAGAGACTCTGTATTAGGAATCATATAAGTAATTTTCCCTCTAGGGACTGTTGAAAGTTAAGTTTTAAAGTTAAGTAGTATTCCTTTTCTCTTATCAGGACAAACAATGGAAAAATGAGAGGGGGGAGGATGACATGTTGAAATTAAACTTTGTTTCATATGGCAACAGTATTGAAATAAGCATTCAAATACTTCTGTCTTCATTTAAAATACTTTTGTATAATTTTCATTCTTCAGAATCTTCCTTGTGCTTGACTGGTGACATAGAGTATCAGAATTTGTCAGGAAATGGATAATATCAAACAAGCCATCTTGTACTTTTTCAACGGTGATTACTTACTTGATTTTTAAAAGGTAGCTGTAGCATACTATCTGTCTTTTCTTGAAGGAAAATGGAGTAAATGTAAACAAATAATTGTTTAAATTCAGTTCCTTCTGGCTATACCAACCTGAAAACTAATATCTATTCAGTGTGCAAGAATCTGAAGTGTAGAAAAATGAATGTCGTTCCGTAAATGTTCAGGTGTAGGGGAGGAAAAAAGCCAACTCTATACATAAATGAGCTAAAAAGCTGTATGTTTAAAAATCAAACAGAAAAGGAAGAAAGGGCAAAGTTTTGTAATTTTTTATTAACAGAAAAGAAAAACATGGAGAGTCCTTCTGTCGTATTAATATTAATCAATGTTAATAGTTTTGAAACACCAGGCAACTTTGTTAACTCTCATGTTTTCTTATCTAACCTTTTAACAGAATACTCAAATACTTGTGCTACAAACCTGTCATATATTTACATATATAGTTGGTCTTAATTTTACTTTTTAAAATGTATTTATATTTTAATTTTTTGCTTTCAGAATGTATAAAAATAAATTTTAATGTTTACATTTAAGCTATGTTGGAAGTTGCTTAGTGACTTCAAAAGAAATAAGCAACACCTTGTTGAGGGTATAGAGTATCAGATGTGGTTCTTTGTTCTGCCTTCTTTCCCAAATCTTGTGCATTTTTTGTTTACTTGGTGTTTTTTTTCTTTAAAATTAAAAGAATTAAAATTATGCCAGGGGTGAGGGACCAGTAACAGGACAAGTCTGCACAGTGTTTGCAAAAAATATAAAATTGATGCCTTGAAGAGAGTTTTTTTTTCAATTGGATTGTTACTATACTTTTTCAGAGTTTCAGAACCTTTTCCTTCTCTGAACCATGTCTGTTATACCATTGGGACCTGCTGCAAGAGACCATCAGTATTGCACTATTGTCCCATACCCTCTGAAACACATCCTTTGAGACTCCAAGTAACCTAAGGGAAACTAGAGACAATTTGCTAAGTAATGTGGAAGAGGGGGAATATTAGTTAGGCTTTTTCAGGCTCAGGTTGTGAACTTTGTGCTTTATTTTTTACAGTTTGGAAGTGCTTATGTTCTTGTGTCACTTCCCTTACTCTCCTCCTCTTTCCCTTCCCATTCTGAAGAGAACCTGACCAAGCCTTAACCCTGTGAGGTGTTGCAAAACTTTGGCCTCAGCATACAAAGGGATAGGAGTCCTTGAAGTTCAAGCTAGAGAATTAATACTCCAATTTTATTTTACTTGTGCAAAGCACAGTATCAATTTAAGTGTTTCCTTTGTTTCAAGTGAAGTCATACCTGCCCCTCTTTTCTTGCATTTGTGTTTAAGATTTAGTCATCTCTGCTAAAGGAAGTTCATATGTCTTCCATCCTTTTCCCTCCCTGCCCCAGCACCCTCCTTAAAGACATCATTATTTATCTGATTTTTCCATCTTCCCCTAGCCCCGCTGTTCTTGCCTTCATTTCCAGGATGTTTTTTCCTGGAAGGCTACTCCTATGCCAGCTCTCCAGTGCAAGCAAGAAAGTAAATCTCAGTTCTGATAGCTGTTTAAAGCTTGACTGCTCTGCAGCTAATTCAGTACAGTGTTTGACATTCCAGATCTGTTTAAGCTTTTTGAATTAATGAAAAGTATTGCATAGTTTTTCAGACAAGAGAAACTGTTAAAATAGTTTAATACCTTTTATTGTGCTGGCAGTGTGGATAGCAGAAGAACATAGCTTGTTTAACCAGACAATATTACTTAAAAAGTATCAGTGATATTGTTTTGTGGCAGATGAATAATAAAAAACAATCTAACATACCTAACAAACACCTTTTTCAAGTACAAAATTGTTACTGATTTCAACAAAGTTCCACTAATATGAAAAAGGTCTCCCTGAATACCATCTGTATCAGTAATACAGCGTGAACCAGAGTGCTGAACAGAGTTGAATGAACTAAGCCATTCACAGGAGGAATTGCAGTCTAGAGGACTGTAGTGGGTTAGGAACCTCTCCCCTCACTACTTGAAATTGCCCAGACTAACTCAGATGATTTTAGAAACAAGATGAAGCCATATTTACAGCACTGCAAACTTTGCAAGCATATATACACAGTATTTCTAAGTACAATTACATACAAATTACAAATAATACAGAACACCCAAAACCCTCCCAGACAAAGAAAACTGCCCAGAAGGGCTAAAGGCTAAACCTCCCTTTCTGTTTCCTTCCCCTTCTATCTCAGAAACCTACACATAAACAGCTTACATGATTAGTTGCTGAAATTAGAGGTGAAGTGTCAGAGCAGGCTGGCATTAGAAGAAAGTGATTAGATCAAGTGACACAGAGTCCAGACAGAGAGAAGTGAACAGAACAACATCTCAGGAGAAAGTGCCTGAACATTATGTATGTTTTGACTTTTTATCCCACTCAACAAACCAATGAATGACATAGACATCGTTATTTTCTTTTCACAACCAATGATCTAATTTCTCTTATTAAAATATTCCAGTTAGCCTTAAATCAGCATAAGGGCTTTCACAACAAGGCTATTCTTGCTTTTTTAAAGGACCTCTCTCAAGGTCATTGTGGCAAAGAAAAAAGAATTTTTCCTCAGTTCTGTTGCTGCTCAAAGTGAAGTAGGAAATTCAGTCCAAGTGGCTGAAAACATCTAATTTTAATTTCTCTTAAGCATGTTATCTCTAGATGGAGGCGGGAGCTGGAACATATTCAGTGCTTCCTGCTTCTTACTAGGTAAATAAGCCTCACCCTGCCCAGCAACATAGCATTGCTAGAAAAACATAACTCCTTGCCCAAACTGTGTGGAGAACCTATACAGTCATCTACAAGGTGATACAGACCATCCTGACTGTTTAAACAACTTTGTATTTGCGTCATTGGTAGTTTTGAATTCTGTCTTTGTAGGAGACATACGTAGTCTTTGCAATGGTGTGAGTAGGGAGGAAGGAAATTATTATTTCTGCATAAATTGTCAAGAGCTTCCTTTAATTATATTGATAATTACAGTGCAAGTATGAAGCAATGGTAGAATCAACTGCAGCTGGTAACAGATTGATGTCACTTTTATAGTACAAGCAGAATGACAAAGCTTGACAAAGGATTCGTTTAGATTAAAAAAACTTAAAATCTTCAAATGCTAATGTGGATATATGCATATGTTCAAAGAATCTGTGATGATAAAGAGTGAATTATAATAATTCAGAGGAAATATTTTAGTCTACCTGCAGCATTTAGGAAATAAATGTAATTACAAGCTAAATATTCACAGTTAGTGTCCTAAACACTTTGATGTGTCTAATACAATTTCTTTTAATATTTACATAATTAGAATACAATCATTGTTTAACAGATGTGTACTCTATTTAAAATATGGGCAAGTGCTGTTCCTAATAAACCATGAATCTGTCATTTACCATAAAGGAAAATAACAGCCTCAGTTGCTGGCCACCTAAGCACATGCTTAGGTAATTTACCCCAATACCATCTGTTAGTGTAATTGCCCTCATACAGTTTCTCCAAACTAGAAAATGTTATTAAATAGAATGTGTAAATAAGGATCTACATGCAATTTCAAACGTTCAAATAATCATTCAATAGATTCGTTTTCATGAAACCACAGGAGTATTTCCTAGAACATTTGCTTACTGAATGGTCATTGAGATGCAAATATTGATCAAAAACACCCTTGAGCTGCAAAGGTTGTGCTACCAAGTGTATGTGCATCGAAGGCCTTTACAAAATAAATGTTGTACCACTTTAAAATGCACATTACGGTATGCAAGAACACTGAAATACGTTTTACATTTGGTTTCACAAATGTAAATGTGTCACAAATGTATGAATCTGACAGACATTAGCTGTTAAATGCAGTAACATGATAACATTTAATAATGCAGCCAAAGCCAAAACAGGAGAGAAGCAAGTGTCTTACCTGTAGGGTCTGTTGCTGTTCATGAAAGGACATGAGGCTGATGCCATGTGACGTAGTAATTATGTAAGATTTTATTTATGATCTTGTGTTTGCATACTGGAGTGGAACATGCATTATCATATTTTAAAATATAAAACAAGACAGAACAGTGTGAAATAGCTCTCTATCGCCAGAAAAATAATCTGTCTGCAGTATTGGTGATGGCAGGTGACTCATCATGTGACACACAGACACATGCAATACTTTGCTTTTCTTCTGACTAGTAGTACCAGTCAGGTGAGTATTCTTCTCCTTGTTGTATGTAAAATTCCTGATCGTTCCTCCATGTCATGGATTGAGTTGAACCTGATGCTGTTATTCACACCACGCTGCCGTTATGCCAGCTTCAAAAAGTTGAAGTGCTGGAGCAAAGTATTTCGGTGCTTGAAGTTCAGATTGCAATGTGGGAGGCTTCTTGTTCTGGTTGCTACTACTGGGTTCTGACTTCTCTGATGTGGTCTCTTTTCTGGAGGCATAGAGGTGAAACAGGTGGGAGTCAACTAGCTGCTGGTTTGCTGCTTTCTGCTTCCTCCCCCCTGTGTATTTCACTGAGCTTCTTCTGCAAATAGAATCATAGAATCAGAATAGTTTAGGTTGGAAGGGACCTCAAAGAACATCCAGTTCTAACACTCCACCATAGGCAGAGACAACTCCCACTAGAACAGGTTGCTTAAGGCCTCATCCAGCCTGGCCTTGAACACCTTCAGAGAGGCAGCATCTACAACCTCCCTGGGTAACCTGTGCCAGTGTCTCACCACCCTCACTGTAAAGAACTTCTTCCTAACATCTAATTTAAATTTCTCCTCTTCCAGTTTAAACCCATTACCCCTTCTCCTGTCATTACAGGACCTTGCAAACAGTCCCTCCCCAGCCATCCTGTAAGTCCCCTTCTGATACTGGAAGGCCACTATAAGGTCTCCTCAAAGCTGTCTCTTCTCCAGGCTGGAGAGACCCAACCCTTGTAGCCTGTCCTCATAGCAGAGGTGCTCCAGTCCTCTGATCATCTTCATGGCCCTCCTCTGGACTCACTCCAGCAGTTCCATGTCTTTCTTGTGTTGGGGGCTCCAGAACTGCACACAGTACTCCAGGTGGGGTCTGACAAGAGCAGAGTAAAGGGGGAGAATCACCTCCCTTGCCCTGCTGGCCACATGGTTTCTGTCTGTGCTGCAGATGCACTCTGCCGGCTCACGTTGAGCTTTTTACCTTAGGCTGACCTAAGGCAATCATGCATTGTATTATTAGATCAATTAGGTTATTAGCTAAGGTAATTATGCATTGTGCTTATGATATCTCATATTACATTAAATTCTTTATCTCAGCCACCAGTTTCGTGTGTTACTTTTTTCCTCACTTTGTTGGGGGAGCAGGCAGGTTAGCCCTTATGCTACACCATTGCCCTTCATTTCTGCTGTTTGGAAAACCAAACTGGAAATTAGCTTGATCTCATGATGTCTTCATAGCAGCTTTTATGATAACTGGTAAATTAGGCCATGTGCAAAAAACCAGAAAGTTAAATAGTTGTGAATGCTCTCTGATAGGTACTATTTGTCGATATGTAAGTAGAGTTAATCAGTCTGCACGGACGGAAGCAAATACATGAGATGCAGTGTGCCTAGGTATTTATCCATTTCTAATGTATTTTTCTAATCACAATTTATTCCTGTGACACAGCATGCGATAGGCCTCAACAGCATACTAAATTTTGATGGAGCTCTTATAAAACCACTGTCTTGTAGGTAGGAATTAACTACTATACTCTCAGTTGTCTATTTTTTGTAGATGGAAGCTTTCTTTAAAAAAGGTGGGTTTTTTTTCAGCTGCAGATGCATGAAAATGTGTGATAAGAAGAATATTAATGTTTTGATAATTCAAATAAACTTATATAGATGTGTAGTTCAACATTATTTTTGAAGACTCCTTATTTTGTGAAATGCATGGTTTTGAATCTAGAAACTGAGTCTTCAGTGTAATTTCCCACTTTAGATCTTCCTGAGAAATTCAGTTTGTTCATATTGTATTACACCAAGGATTTAAAAGTTTAAGAAAGATATTCTGTGACAGAAGTGAGCAAACCAATTTTTTATGGTGACAAAGGTGTGTTTCTAGTATATTGTCAGTGAAGCATTTGTCTTGGTCTGGTATTGGGAAATTGTGTCTGCATTTCTTACTTCATTTTGGGAGCTAAAGAGGTTGTAAGAGGAGGAGAATTTCTTAGTGGAAAAGGAAGGAGTGGTTGCCATGGCTGTGACCTACAGGATATGTCTTGAACGTGCTGTTTTAGGCTCAGTGAGAGAATGAAGGCAGCTACCCTGCTCTGGCCTGGGACAGAGGCCACATGTATGTACCTAAAAGGCCATGGTGCAGTCATTGCAGCACAGGGAATAAGATGACCCAAGTCCCCCTATGCTCCCCAGACACATTTTGGGAACCTTCCATGCCCCTGCACCTATTTTTGGAACTATCCAGAAAGAGGTAGAGTGCATGCCCAGCAAACTCTGCCTGAGCAGGAGTACCCCAGAGACTGTAAAAGGTCCAAAGACAGCCTAGCCAAGTTGGTGCCCCACAACTTTGGAGCCCTGTATTGAAGACCACATCATAGAATGCTAGAGCCTGAGGTAGTGATACCTCTTTCTCTCCTTTTTGTCTCTGCTCTCTCATTTAATTCCTTCCTCTCTTCTAATTTTGTCTAATTTCTTAACAAGTGGAAGAACACCTAATGTACCATGTTGCCATTGTTGTTTATATTTAATACCGTTCAACTGGATTCAACAGTTGGTTGATGTTGGATTAACCTTTGTTTGTCTGCTGGGGATCTCAGAACCTGGCATGGCTCTGTCTCTAAGCCCAGAGTTTGAGGCTCAGATCACATCAGTGGTTGACAAAAAAGTTAATTTTCTTAAAGGAAGTGTATTTTAGAAAGGTGTTTCCTTAAATGAGTAGAGGGAAAAAGTCAAAAGATTAAGTAAAACTCCGTTAGTTTCTGTAGAAAAATCTATTTAAACCAATTGTAGGCAGGGAAGCAATGTTCTCTACACATATGGTGTATTTCATCTTGCACTAGTAGTGTGCGCAGACCAATCAGTCACAACATTTTTATTGGATCCTCTCATAGCAGAACTCATCTTCAAGAAGTATTCCTTAGTATTTCCCACAGTGCTTACAAACTCTGTGTGTCAAATTTTAAGCCTGCTTTGGTTTTCTTGATGGTATTGCTTCATTTGACAAGATTCTGGAATGTGAAACTTGTTCCATGAAGAAGCTTACAAATTCTTCAGACATTTGGGGTAACCTGATGCCTTTCATGCAGAGAAAGTGAAATTTGTGTGATTTTTGTGGGGGGATATGTTCAGTGCAACTGAACGTGTGATGCATCTGGCACAGACTGACACTGTTATTGGTATAAAGATGCTTCAAATGGTATAATTTATATCAATTGGCAGAAGCTATGTAATAATCACAGTTAATTAAATAGTGTCTGTGTTGTTCCTTAAGACTTAGGCTGAACTTGTCTGACTGAAAAAAAGAAGGACATGATAATTTCACATGGTGGTTCCGCATTTACTTTAGATCTATGTGAACCAGCTCACCCTTTAAAAGAAGTTACTAGACTTCCCCTATCCATGTTTTCATGCTTGCACACCACCCTCTTTGTGATGAGATTAAAATGATGAAAAAAAAATCACCATAATGCTGCTGGGTTAAAGATTCTGTTTAATTCCTGGGCCAGATTTTAGCTTGAATTGTTTCCTTGAGGTACAAAGGAGGAAATGGTGCAGAGTGCAAAAGAAACAGGGAGAAGATCATGGGAAGCTCCGTATCCTGGTTTAGTGCTTGTGAATCCCCAGCCACAGTCATAGTTCTGCTGATGGACAGCAGTCTTGATGATGTTGGTGTCACAGAGTGACAAAATGTTGGGGGTTAGAAGTGACCTCTAGAGATGGAGTCCAACCCTGCTGCCAAAGCAGGATCACCAAGGGCAGGCTGCATGGGAATGCATCCAGGCAGGTTTTGAAAGTCTCTAGAGAAGCAGACTTCATGAGATCTCTGGGCAGCCTGTTTCAGTGCTCTGTCACCCCAAACATAAAGAAGTTTCTCCTCATGTTTTGTAGCATGTACCCATTGCTCCTTGTCCTATCACTAGGCACCATCAAAAAGAGACCATCACTTTCATCATGACACCCACCTCTTAGATATTTATAGACATTAATAAGGTCCTCTCTCAGCTTGCTTCTCTCCAGACTAACTTCACTTCATAGCAGAATTTAGAATGCCTGTGCAATGCAGGTGTTGCTCAAGGCAAAGGAATTGTGGCTTTTGTGTTTTATTTTTTTCCCAAGTTAAAAATAATAGAGTGTATGATGAACCCATTTTACCATGTCCTGTTGACTCACTGCACCAAATTCAGCACTGAGTACAGGACAGGCCCATTGTAGCAGTCTGCCTGTAAATTCGTTTGTTAGAAGCGTAGCTTTCCTCTTGGCAGCAATATCCCAATTTGTGTACTCTGCATATGTAAAGAATCAACTGGTTCTCCTTGGTCAGCTTCTTAAGTCACTAGGAGACAACTACGCTGAACGTCGTTGCATTATTTATAACTGTGAAGGGCAGGAAAGGGGGAGGGGAGGGATGCTTAATGCTGAGTTTTCCCCTGGTGTCTTTTAAATGATGCGTTTATCTGTACTTTATTTATCTAAGTATCTTCTCCAGCTGTGTGGATATAATTAGGTGGTATCATGTACTGTCACTTCTGCATTAGTAAATACCTAAGACTCACTGAGTAATTATGAAATAACCTCATAATGAAATGCAGCAAAGCGCTTTAATTATTTTTTAAAGTTGCCTAACAACTATTCTACTTTAAATTAGACTTCTCTATTTGTGTGTCCTAATGAGTTCTCAGAAAACATTACTAAAAATGTACAAATGATATGGTAAACACAATATGTGATTTCCCACACCTCTACTGTGTAGAAAACCGTCTGTAAACAAAATCAACTCGTACACAAGAATTCAAATATTAACCTATGCTGAAGTACTGGGACAACTACATGATTTTTTTTTTTCTTTAAACAAAAATGCAGGCAGCCTCTAAAGATTGCCAACAACAACCACCTGTGTAATTCAGTGTTCTGACCTTGAAAATGTCTAGATTCATAGAATCACAGAATCAGTCAGGATTGGAAGAGACCACAAAGATCATCTAGTTCCAACCCTCCTGCCAAGGTCAGGGGCACCTGACACTAATTATGCTGTCTAGAGCCTCATCCAGCCTGGCTGTGGCCTGGCAAGTATGTAGTGCTGCCTGCCTTGTCCTTTCAACAGGCTAGGACTTGTGTACCACCATCCTGGCCAGCCAGAATTGTACCTTTGCACTTGATAGCCCTTGGTGGAAATCCAGAAAATGCAATAATTAGACTGACATCGTCTACCTGGACCTGAGTAAGGCATTTGACTCTGTCCCTCATGACATCCTGGTCACCAAACTGGAAAGAAACAGGGACTTGATGGGTGGACCACTTGCTGGATAAGGAATTGCCTGGATGGTTACATACAGACAGTGGTGATCAATGGCACAATGTCCACTTGGAGACCAGTGACAAGTGGTGTCCTTTAGGGGTCAGTGCTGGCACCAGTGCTGTTTAACCTCTTTGTCAGCAATATGGACAGAGGAATTGAGTGCACACTCAGCAAGTTTGCAGATGACACCAAGCTGGGGGCAGATGTGACTGAGTTGGAAGGCAGAAGGGCTCTGCAGCGGGACCTTGACCACCTGCACAGATGGGCAGAGTCCAATGGGATGGCATTCAATAGCTCCAAGTGCAGGGTGCTGCACTTTGGCTACAACAACCCCATGGAGAGATATAGGCTAGGGTCGGAGTGGCTGGAGAGCAGCCAGACAGAGAGGGATCTGGGGGTGCTGATTGATACCCACCTGAACATGAGCCAGCAGTGTGCCCATGTGGCCAAGAGAGCCAGTGGCATCCTGGCCTGCATCAGGAATGGTGTGGTCAGCAGGAGCAGGGAGGTCATTCTGCCCCTGTACTCTGCACTGGTTAGACCACACCTTGAGTATTGTGTTCAGTTCTGGGCTCCCCAGTTTAAAAGGGACGTTGAGATGCTTGAGCGTGTCCAGAGAAGGGCGACCCCTCACTACCTGAGGGGTGGTTGTGGCCAGGAGGAGGTTGCTCTCTTCTCTCAGGTGGCCAGTGCCAGAACAAGAGGACACAGCCTCAGGCTGCGCCAGGGGAGATTTAGGCTTGAGGTGAGAAGAAAGTTCTTTACTGAGAGAGTCATTGGACACTGGAATGGGCTGCCCGAGGAGGTGGTGGAGTCACCGACTCTGGGGCACTTCAAGGCAAGGTTGGACGTGGCACTTGGTGCCATGGTCTAGCCTTGAGCTCTGTGGTAAAGGGTTGGACTTGATGATCTGTGAGGTCTCTTCCAACCCTAATGATACTGTGATACTGTGATACTTGCTAGAGGGCAGGGATGCCCTCCAGAGGAACCTGGACAGGCTGGAGAGGTGGACCTAGGCCAATCTCATGACATTCAACAAGACCAAGTGTAAGGTCCTGCACCTGGGTCGGCACAATCTCAAGCACAGATACAGGCTGGGTGGTGAATGTCTGGAGAGCAGCCCTGAGGAAAAGGACCTGGGAGTCTGGGTTGAGGAAAAGCTCAGCAAGAGCCATCAGTGTGCACCTGCAGCTGTGTCCTGGGCTGCATCAAGAGAAGCATGGCCAGCAGGGCAAGGGAGGTGATTCTCCCCCTTTACTCTGCTCTCATCAGACCCCACCTGGAGTACTGTGTGCAGTTCTGGAGCCCCCAACACAAGAAAGACATGGAACTGCTGGAGTGAGTCCAGAGGAGGGCCACGAAGATGATCAGAGGACTGGAGCACCTCTGCTATGAGGACAGGCTACAAGGGTTGGGACTCTCCAGCCTGGAGAAGAGACAGCTTTGAGGAGACCTTATAGTGGACTTCCAGTATCCGAAGGGGACTTACAGGAAGGCTGGGGAGGGACTGTTTGCAAGGTCCTGTAATGACAGGAGAAGGGGTACTGGGTTTAAACTGGTAGAGGAGAGATTTAAACTAGATGTTAGGAAAGTGTTCTTTAGAGAGAGGTGGTGAGACACTGGCACAGGTTGCCCAGGGAGCCTGTGGATGCTCCCTCCCTGAAGGTGTTCAAGGCCAGGTTGGATGAGGCCTTGAGTGACCTGTTCTAGTGGGAGGTGTCTCTGCCTATGGTGGAGTGTTGGAACTGGATGTTCTTTGAGGTCCCTTCCAACCCAAACCATTCTATGATTCTATTATTATAAAATGTTGGCTAAAAATAGGAATCTTGTATAGGCTCTCTGATTTAGGGACTGCAAAACTTATATTCAAAGAACAAACATTTTGTCAATGTGAGATGCATTCCTGGTTTGCTGGCATTGCTGTGCCTTTCTGTTACAACATAGGCCTGTTTTAAAAAATCTGATATGCTCACAGTCACTAACAGAAGTACAGTTTATGCCATAATCCTCCACATCAGTAGTATATCTTAAACCATAAGACAACCCCCAAGATCCAAATAATAACAATCAAAAACCTCCACATTAGTTAATGTAAGCATGAAAATCAACTAATAGAAAACACCAGATGAACATTTGTGAGCAGCATTAATCATCATAGCATGAATCAATAATAGTTTGCAATTCATTTCAATGCTACCTGAAGTGGTAATGATACCATTCTTGGGAAAGACCTTTTTGAGAACCAATAATTCAGTGGGGATAGACAGATCCATTCTAAGAAAAATCTTCTTTGGGTTAGAGAAATAAATGCACAGAGCTAGGCAAGGGTCAGGAAGATAGAGAAAAAGAGAAGTTTGTATATGTGGACACAGGACAGCTAAAGTGAGAAACTTGAGTAGTTGTGGGAAAGGATGAAATGTAAGACGATGGCAAATGATCAGAAGGTGAAAGTGGAGATGCTGGAAATTTGCAGAACTGAATAAAAAGCTCATTAGTATGTCAGGAAGGTTCAGGGAGTTAGGTTGGAGATATAGTACCTATGAGCACAGAGATAAAAAAGGTAGGACCACATTCACTAGTATCTCTAAAATATCCTTGTCGCTACAAAAATTGTGAGCCTTTTCTGTCACTCCCTTTTCAGAATTTCCTTAACCATTTCTGCTAAAATTTCTCTGTGTTTAGCCTGAGATGGGAATGTAGGATGATGCTTGAATGCTTTAAGTGTGATTCAAAACTACTGTGGCAAATTTGGTTTAAAAACAACCAACAATGAAATCCAATCAGAACAAGTATTACGCTTGAGGAGGAGAATCAGACTGCGCAAATTAAGTATGGGCAGTGATGGGTTAAGCAGAAGCCTCTCATGAAGGAAATTGTGGGGTTGTACTGGACCACAGAGAGGGTGACTCTCAGGACTTTGAAAATGTCAGATGTCCAATGGGGAAGTACGAAAAGGGTTAAAATCTGATGCATCCAGCAGCTTAACATGTTGGGCAGCTGAGCCCTATCAGCCACTTGCTCTCTCCCCAGCCAGACATGAGGAAGCTGCAGCTAAGAAGAAAAGCAAAACAAAGTATTAATTCACTGCTTCCCATCAGTGGGTAACAGTTATTCAGCCATTTCCAGGACAGCAGGTCTCCATCACATTCGGATGGTGACTTGGAAAGACAGATGTTGCAGTGCCAAATGTTTTCCCTTCCCCCTTCTTTCCTTTGATTTTTATTGCTGAGCACTATCCCACATGGCATGCGATAACCCTCTTCACCTGGGGTCAGCTGGCCTGGCTGTATCCCTTACCAAGCTCTTGTGCACCCCTGGCCTGTGCACTAGTGGGCCAGCTTGGGAAACAGAGAAGCCTCTGACACTGCTCAGCATCCAGTCAGCAGTAACTAAAATAACCATACATTACATACACTGGTTTGATGGCAAATCCAAAAATAGCACTGTATGAGTGGCTGTGAAGAAAATTAACTCCATCCCAGCCAAAATCAGTACACATAGTAGTTCTCTGGTCAGAACTGTTATGTCTCTGCAGGTGTAGTCTGTGCAGATGAGGAATTCAGGGAGGGAGTGAACCAAATGGGAAAAAAATCCAGAGAAGAGGCAAAAAAGGTCATCAGTAGAGAAAACATGTTTAGTGGGAACAAGCGGAAAGAAATGAAGTTGTTTACCTGAAATAAGATTGGAGGCAGGAATAATGAAACATGATCATGTTCATAATAAACACAATATTATTATACACTAAAAGAAATTAATCTGTTTTCTATGATTGACCGCAGGAAGATATTCTCAGATGTACTACCTGCAACAAGTAAGTCTGTTCTGAACCTGGGAAGGTGGTGGACTCCTTCGTGGAGGAAGGCCTTTACAAGCAGATTAGACTAGATCAATTAGAAAAGCCTTGAACATGGCTATGTGGTTTGGAGCTACAGAATAGAGGTAGATCCTTTCAAATGTATTTTTCTGTGACTGTGAAATTATATGCAGCTGTGAAGTCTTAGGAAGCCATCCAAAGGGTGAGTGAAGTTACGCATAGAAAAAGTCATCTTACCTAAAGACTTCGTTTTATCCTGAACTGTGAAGTGCAGGCTTGTTACCCTTCCTTATATACAGCTGTACACTTTATGTACGCTTAGAATCATTAATAGAATTTTGCCATCAGAGTCCTATTTATGCCAGGGACTTCTACTGTTGCAATTTCTGTTATCTAGCAATCATTCAACTTCATATATATCAGCCACCAGATAAGCACCAGGCTTATCTGGGTAGTTTTACCTCTAGAATTGCAACCTGTGCAATAAATGTCCAAGAATCATGAAGAAGATATGGTCACTGTAGCAGAAAGAGAAACTTTTGTGATATCCTGAACTGAACCACAAAGAAGGTAACTTCTGATGACTGTCTCTGATACAAGAAAATTTGAGATTATCCGATTTGCAAAATCACAATCTGATTTTTAAGCATTATGTATTTTATTTTGCAAAAGTTGATTATTATTATTTTGTTGTTTTTTAGTAAACGTAAAAAAAGATCAGTAGGAAAAGTTCTTACACTATTCACACCATGCAAGACTCAAACCTTGTTTGTCAGAATTCCATTTGTCCCTTAAAAAAAGGTACAAAATCTTCTTGCTGAAGATTTTTACATTAATGCTAAGTAAATATCACAGGATCATAGGATTTCAAGCATTAGAAGGGACCCAAAGAGTTCATCGAGTCCAATCCCCCTGCCAGAGCAGGACCATACAACCTATCTCAGGCCACAGAGGAATGCATCCAGACAGGCCTTGAAAGTCTCCAAAGAAGGAGACTCCACAACCTCTCTGGGGAGCCTGTTCCAGTGCTCTATGACCCTTATAGTAAAGGTGGAACCTCCTGTACTGCAGTTTACATCCATTGCTCTCATCCTATCACAGGGAGTGAGAAGAGCCTGTTTCCTCCACCCTGACCCCCAGCCCTCGGATATCTATAAACATTTATTAAATCCCCTCTCAGTCTTTTCTTTTTCAGACTAAAAAGCCCCAGGTCCCTCAGCCTCTCCTGACAAGGCATGCCCTCTAGTCCCCTAATCATCCTTATAGCCCTCCGATGGACCTTCCCAGCAGATTCATGTCTCTCTTAAACTGCGGAGCCCAAAACTGAACACAGTACTCAAGATGAGGTCTTCCTAGGGCAGAATAGAGAGGGAGGAGACCCTCCCTTGACCACACTCTTAATACATCCCAAGATCCCATTGGCCTTCTTGGCCACAACGGCACGTTGCTGTCCAATGGATAAATATGCTTGCTGCCTTCCTTTCCTAGTTTTACCATTACAGATCAGTTTTGCATCTAATAAAGACAGTGAAATATTGCTGCTATAACAAAGTTGGAAGTATCTGAGGAAATATCAAAACAGCAGAACCTTTAAATGAAATTCACTGACATCTTCCCCAGAGCCTACTTCACTGTAATCCCACTCACTGTAATCATGGTGGAGCTGAACCTACAGTTGTGCTTCCAGACAGCCTGTAGACATGTACTGTAAAAGCCACTGAAAATTCAGTTCCTGCTGATCAAATAGGACATCCATAGCCCATTTTCACTTGTTTCTTGGCTTCCCTGAAATAGGTTCAGGGAAGTTATATTATTTTGAAGTTTGAGTTAATTAGCTCGTATTATCTAAATCTTCAGTTAAGTCCTATATCCATAGTGGGATTACTGGTGCACACAGCAGATGGACCATGACTACAGACTCTTTTTCAAGATGCTCATTGTTTTTTAAAGTATTGTGCATCATCTTTAGCAGTAACTGCAGTATGTTCATTAAAATGTGGCTTTGTGAAAAATAATTTACTGACTCCTTTCTTTTTTCCCAAACACCCACACCAGGTTATTGTGCAGCCTGTTTTAAAACCCCAGATACTGATGAAAATAGTAAATACTACAGCATAAATGTATTCATGCCAGCCTTGCTGCTGTGGTATATAAATAATACATTCAAATGAGTATTTAGACAAGTAGCAGATTTTAACCTTTAATTTGAGTTACTGCAGTTGATGTTGTCAATGTGAATTTCTGGATGTGGCAGGTTTCTCTGTGTTTTAGAGCATCAAGCAAAATAAATATTAGCTGTATTAGTGTGTTGCAAGCATCACTGCTGTCAAGGAGAGGAGAGGCATTCCCAGTTCTTCTGTTTTCTCTGTACAGGCATTTTGTAACCAACAGGAAAAGTTTTTTAGATTTTGAGGGCCTCTGTGTGTGTAACACAAGTATTCATAAATCATTACTTTAGCACTATTATAATATATAAAATATTTTGATTTAATGGTGTCACAACACATATTTAATACATTTAATCTGAAGATCAGAAAACACTGTAAAAAATATTTCAGTCTGTTAGAAAACTCTATAACCTGGCACTGTCAATGATGTTTGCTTTTGTTCCAAAATAATGAAGAATAATTCCTTTATGGCCAGTTGATTTTCTTTCTAGTTCTTTACAAAAAAAACACCAACTTTTAAAACATGTTCTTGCTTCAGTAGAAAACTTAGAAACATTGCACAGAAACAACTTTTGCTCCCAGGGTTATTTTTACTGTGGTTATTTTTCTATATGCAGTTCCAGCAGCTAGTAGAAATTGTCTCTAGCAGAAACACTTGGAACATAAAGCTCATTATTCTGTGTACTCTGACTTGCTACAGTGGGTGAAGCTAAGGATATGTCTTTTATCATTCCAGCAGCAATATATTATCTATTTTCCTGTGAACACTACTAACAACCACCACAACAAAATCTGTCTTGATTTAAGTAGAATTCTGTCCTTTTCCTGTTGAAAACTCCCAAGCAAATCTTAAAACAAAGTTTGCAGTAGCTGAGACAACCACAGAGTAAACAGACAGAAAAGAACAGTCACTAGACTCTTATGCCAGAGGAAACAGGGGAAACGCTATTTTCTACTTCTGAGGAAGAGAATTTATTAGACCTTTTAGCAAATAATTTAGTTTTACAATACATTACCAGGAATTAGTGAGATTGGTTATGTCCCTAATTATGGGGTTTAAAAAAATATGTCCTCAGTCTACTTTGAAAAAATTTGAAGTGGACCTTTATTATGATTACAAAATTGTACAAAAGAGCACTGCACTCTTAAAAAGAAGGTCACAGATGGAATGTATTGAGGCTAATATAAAAGGTAATGGAAAAATCCACTGGTGTTCACTACTTAAATGATACTATTGGGTAAATGGATTTTGGTACTTTCTAGGAGTGTGCTTCTACATTAGTCTAGCAGCAATTAGCGAGAAGAGGTTGCTCTGCAAATTGTCTCTGTGAACCATGTAGTTCGTCTTCTTACTGTGTAAAGCATTAAAAATTGCTCCTAATCAATACACCTCAACTTTCAGTCTAAAAATTATTATCATCCCTTTCAGCATAAAACCCATCTAAAATGTTTCCCTGAAATTAACTAAAAGAAGGTATTTTTTTATATCAGTAATCAGATTATGGTTATGTGAGGTAAATCTTACCATGGTAGCAAGAGACTACATTATGACCAAAGAGTTCTTAACAACTTAATTAATGCTTTTAGAATAATTAGTCCACATTTCAGATGTAATAGTGGTCTGTTATTTAATAAAGAAATGATGCATTGGTTGATGACAGTAATAGTGAAATAGCTGATTTTTTGAAAGAGACAATAAATGGTTTTGAACTTTCCTTGTTAACAGATATCAAACCATTTACTAAACACATGTTCTTCTCAGACAGTCTCCTCTGAGACCTAGATTGTGACTTCTGCCTTTGTTGACAGGAACATTTTTAATTGGTTTAATGATAGTTGTTATTAACCACAATTTGATGGAATCATTCTATTCAGATAACTGGATTCAGAAGATATGATTTCAATGGCAGGTTACTAGTTTCAACAGTGGGAAATAATTTCGTCTCTGTGCTATATTTTCTGCACTATGTAGGAATGTTGTTCTTGGCTGGAGTATTGCAAGACTTAACTAATTACATCTGAGATCCTTTGATGAAAGAGACACTGTCATTTGAATTAATATTTTGAGTACAGTTTCAAAACCCCTTGGAAAATAACAAACTATTATTGTTAGTGAAAGATGAGAATTCAATTTAATTAAAAGAGTAAAATTTTTTAGGGCATTTTCACAAGTAAAATTGCATTGAAATATCAATTTATGGACCAAAGATTCAGATTTTCAATTACATCCTCTCATCTGAAGTAACTGCCTGACCTAGGATGCTTAATTCTACAGCAAAAAATCTGTAGAACTTGGTTTGTGTTTTTGATAAATTACAGCTTAGTCAGGAAAATGTGTTTTGAAAATGTTGCAATTAGATCTAGTAATTTAGATATTTACTGATTAATTATATACCACTTACGATGTACCTATACACATTCTCAATGAAATTATGATTTAAGATTATCCAACTGTAGCTTCTATTTCCATCTTAATTTTGCTGAAAGCCGTGCCACCAGTGATAAATAATATTCAGAACGTTATAATGTTCCCATTGGTATTCAATAACAGTATTTGAAAGTTGAAATCCCAATAAGATGCCTTCCGTAATTGTTTAAGAAGTAGCAAATGGGCTGCCCAGGGAGGTGGTGGAGTCACTGTCCCTAGAGGTGTTCAAAAAAAGACTGGATGAGGCACTTAGTGCCATGGTCTAGTTGATTGGCTAGGGCTGGGGGCTAGGTTGGACTGGATGATCTTGGAGGTCTCTTCCAACCTGGTTGATTCTATGATTCTAGCGCAATCATTCTGTACAGTGCATTTGAAATTGCTTGTGTAGGCTTTAACGACAGAAGTAGATTATTGTTCCTGCAACCAGAGAACTAAGCAGCGAGCAAGCGAAGAGGATCTATCTCGAGTCACAGATGGATGCAGGCAACTAAAATGCACACTTGTTGGCTAATAGCATGCAAGTAACAGGAAAAAAAAAGTTGTAAAAAGCAACAGGGTCTCTGCTCATTCTCCTTGTCTCCAGATGAAACAACCGAGTTGCCTCAACTGCTGCTTATAGCACTGAAGATCTTTCACCACCTTCATAGCTCTTCTTCGGACATGGTCCAGTGTGTTTCTTGTAATGAGGAGCCATAAACTGAACACAGTATTCAAACTGTGGTATCACCAGTGACAAGTACAGGGGGACTGTCACATCCCTACTCTTGCTGGCCACGCTTTTAGCCTGGAGAAGAGGAGGCTCAGGGGTGACCTTATTGCTGTCTACAACTACCTGAAGGGTGGTTGTGGCCAGGGGGAGGTTGCTCTCTTCTCTCAGGTGGCCAGCACCAGAACGAGAGGCCACAGCCTCAAGCTGCGCCAGGGGAAATTTAGGCTCGAGGTGAGGAGAAAGTTCTTCACTGAGAGAGTCATTGGACACTGGAATGGGCTGCCTGGGGAGGTGGTGGAGTCGCCATCCCTGGGGCAGTTCAAGGCAAGATTGGACGTGGCACTTGGTGCCATGTTCTAGCCTTGAGCTCTGTGGTAAAGGCTTGGACTTGATCTGTGAGGTCTCTTCCAACCTTGGTGATACTGTAATACTGTGATACTATTCCTGCAGGCCAGGATGTTGTTGCCGTTGTGGCCACTTGAGCCACTGGTAGTTCGCATTGAGACAGCTGTAGATTAACACCGATAGTTCTTTCTCTACTGGGCAGTAAGTCCCAAGCCTGTAGTGTTGCATAGGGTTGTTGTGACCCAAGTGCAGAGAATGGCACCTAGCTTCACCCATCGATTCAGATCCCTTTGTAAAGCTTTCCTGCCCTCAAGAACATCAACACTCCTGCCCAACTTGGTGTTGCCTGCAAACTTACTGAGGCTGCACTCAATCCTCTAGTACAGATCATTGATAAAGATATTGAAGAGAGCTGGACTCAGTACTGGGCCCTAAGCAACAACACTTGTGACCAGCCACCAACTGGATTTAACTCCATGGACCACAATCCTTTGGGCTCAGACATACAATCAACTTTTTATCCAGTGAAGCATCTACCCATCCATTCCTTGAGCAGCCAGCTTCTCTAGCAAAATGCTGTGAGAAACAAGTGCCAAAGGCTTTACTGAGGTTCAGATAAACATCCACAGCTTTCCCCTTGTCTACTAAGTAGGTTCACATGTCACAGAAAGAGATCAGGTTACTCTATACTGTATCCAGGGCTGCATTTGGCAAAGTACTGTCATCAGGTCATGGGAGGTGTAACTTCCCTTTTACTGAGTACTGGTGAGGCTACTCCTGAAGTACCATGGGTTCCTCTGCGTATGGACATGACGGAGAGAGAGTCCAGTGAAAGTTCATGAAGATATTGAAGGAACTGGAGCATCTCTTCTTTAAGGAAAGGTTGACAGACCTGTGGGCTGCTCAGCCTGAAGAAATCTCAAGCTTTTGTCTTCAAGCTCAGTGTAGATCTTATCAAAGTGTACAAATATCAGAAGGGAGGGTGTAAAGGAAACAGAGCCAGGCTCTATTCAGTGGTGTCTTGTGGCAGGACAAGAGACCACTGGATACACACTGAAACACAACAGATTTTCTTTGAGCCTTTCTGGTTTTGCTGTGTACGTGAACTTGCACTGACACAGATTTCCCAGTGAAACTGTGGCGTCTTCATCTGTGAAGATATTCAACAGCTGTCCTGGGCAACCAGCTTTAGGTGCCCCTGCTTGAACCAGGTTTCTACAGAAGTCCCTTCCAACCTCAAATATTCAGTGATTATGTGAAAGATTTTTCCATGTCAAATCACCTTCTTCATCTGACCTGAAATATGATTCAAGAGGAATTGTAACTATGATTTTAACCTGGAACAGAGTATGGATCATTTGCTAGTTGTTTCCTGGCACATTTAATTCTAGTTTGCAGATGACACCAAGCTGGGGGCAGATGTGACTGAGTTGGAAGGCAGAGGGGCTCTGCAGCGGGACCTTGACCGCCTGCACAGATGGGCAGAGTCCAATGGGATGGGGTTCAATAGCTCCAAGTGCAGGGTGCTGCACTTTGGCTACAACAACCCCATGGAGAGATATAGGCTAGGGTTGGAGTGGCTGGAGAGCAGCCAGACAGAGAGGGATCTGGGGGTGCTGATTGATACCTGCCTGAACATGAGCCAGCAGTGTGCCCATGTGGCCAAGAGAGCCAGTGGCATCCTGGCCTGCATCAGGAATGGTGTGGTCAGCAGGAGCAGGGAGGTCATTCTGCCCCTGTACTCTGCACTGGTTAGACCACACCTTGAGTATTGTGTTCAGTTCTGGGCTCCTCAGTTTAAAAGGGACGCTGAGATGCTTGAGCGTGTCCAGAGAAGGGCGATGAGGCTGGTGAGAGGCCTCGAGCACAAGCCCTATGAGGAGAGGCTGAGGGAGCTGGGGTTGTTTAGCCTGGAGAAGAGGAGGCTCAGGGGTGACCTTATTGCTGTCTACAACTACCTGAGGGGTGGTTGTGGCCAGGAGGAGGTTGCTCTCTTCTCTCAGGTGGCCAGCACCAGAACAAGAGGACACAGGCTCAAGCTGCGCCAGGGGAGATTTAGGCTTGAGGTGAGGAGAAAGTTCTTCACTGAGAGAGTCATTGGACACTGGAATGGGCTGCCCGGGGAGGTGGTGGAGTCGCTGTCTCTGGGGCACTTCAAGGCAAGGTTGGACGTGGCACTTGGTGCCATGGTCTAGCCTTGAGCTCTGTGGTAGAGGGTTGGACTTGATGATCTGTGAGGTCTCTTCCAACCCTAATGATACTGTGATACTGTGATACTGTGATATGTGTGTTCAGTTTCCTCAGGTAATTTCTGTTATCAGGGATTACCAGCAGAGTACCTACTGTATCATTCTTCATTTTTCCTTTCTTTCTGAGAGATCTTGTGGAGGTTTAAATGGCCCCAGCCTGGCTGGCAAGAGGTGAAGTCTCTCTATAACAAAGAGAAAAAAAGCATTCTCACTCCTGAGTTGTCCAAGCTCATCAACAGGGCTTTAAAGTAAGTTGGAATGTGGAAGGGGATGAAATTAATAGCCCAACACAAGTGCATCTACAGCAATGCACACAGCATGGGCAAGAAACAGGAGGAGCTGGAGACATTGTGCAGCAGGATAGCTATAACTTAGTCACCAAAACAGAAACCAAGTGGGATGACTCTCATGACTGGAGTGCTGCAGTGGTTGAGTACATATTTTTAGAGAAAGACAAGCCAGCAAGGTGAGATGGTGCATTTTCTCTTTCTGTAAGAGACCAACTGGAAGGTATTGATCTCTGCCTAAAGTAGGGTGGAAGAATGAGTTGAAAGTGCGTGGGTAAGAATTAAGGGTCAGGCTAATACGGGTGACACTATAGTGAGTGTTTATTATTGGCCACCTGATGAGGAAATCGATGAGTCCTTATGCAGACAGCTTGAAGTAGCTTCGCAATCATGTGCCCTAATTATCACGGGGGACTTTGACCACTCTGATCTTTGCCAGAAAAGCAACACAATGAGGCACAAGCAGACCCAGTGGTTCTTGCAGTGCATTGATCATAACTTTTTGACACCAGTGGTGGAGGACCCTATGAGGAGAGGTGTGCTGTTGGACTTTGTGCTAACAAAGAAGATCTGACTGGGGCAGTGCAGTCTGGAGACAGCCTTGTCTGCAGTGACCATGGGATGCTGGACTCCAGGATTGTAACCCTGAACTTCAGGAGAGCCATCTTTGACCTCTTCAGAAACCTGGAGGAATCCCATAAGTTAGAGTTCTAGAAGGTGGGGGCAGGCAAAGAGAGCTGGTTAGTATTCAAGCACCATCTCTTCCAACCTCATGATCAGTGCATCCCCATGAATAAGAGATCAAGCAGGGGAGACAGGAGACCTGCGTGGATAAGCAAGGAGCTTCTGGAAAAAAATCAAATGACAGAAAGAAGTTCACAGTATTTCAATTTACCACCCTCAGTTTCTACAGATGCTATTCCAAAAGGCTGTTTGTGACCTTTAGGGCTCTTGAAACAATCTTATCTCAGAAAGTCAATTTCCAGAATGCAAGATGCACTAGGACAAATCACAATAGTATGTTTCTTCCACTCTTTACAAGTTAAACTTCTTTCAGCCTGCAACCTGGTTAACTCTTGAAATCCACCAGTGATTCCAGAAATAGTTATAGATTCTGTCCCTTTGCAATTTGATGGCAGTAAAGTACATTGAGCACCTGTGTCAGTAAATTAGCCCTGTATTTCTGAACTTCCAGGCCATCTAATGAATACATTCCAATAGATTTGGGTTTCTCCACTATCCTGGCTGGAGGTAGGACACCCCTAATGCTGAACATGGCATGTGGGGTGTGCAATGATTGGTGTTGTTAGGTTGAGAGAAATTGCAATTGTTGGAATAATTGCAGTTGCCCTGGGGAGCAACTTCTCTGGCATTGCTGCCTCTGTTTCTGCCACTCTGCAATTCCCTGACTCTCTTCAAAAGAGAGGTTGACCATCCCACTTGTTCATGTTCTCACCAAATTGGTCACACAGGATTACCCACAATGACCCAGCTGATTGCTGATGTCTAGGTGGAATTTGTCTGCTGGTGGCAGAACCACCCCTCGGGTGAGAGGATTGCCTGTGGGACACTGGAGCAGTCCCTCGTCTGGAGGAGTCATTCAGAGTGTTCACACCCTGCAGTTCCCTTACCCTAGCCCATAGAGCTGAGGTAGGCATCTGTCCATGTTCTCACCATGGTCACAGAGAGTTCTCCACGGTGAGCCCCAGCATGTCCCCTGTCTAGTTTGGGCTGGTCTCCTATGAGGGGGATGAGCACAGCGATGTGTTTCTTACAGCTGAAACATGAACCCCTTCAGAAGGTGAAGAGCAAATGTTGTCCCCTTCTTCAGTTCAGAGACAAAGGCCTTAAGCCCATTCATGTCTCTAATCAGCGTTTCCACAGCTGATATTAGAGCCTTTCTAGAGACACTATCTTCAAACTGCCTCAGATCATTAACAAATTCACGGACAGTAGGGAGATTGTTAAGGTCTCTGCCCAAAAGTAGTCGTCCCAGTGTGTGTGCATATGTGGAAGGGGCACCTTGGATCAGTGCTGTGAGGAGTCGGGCCCAAAGTGTGTGCGTGCCACCTAGCCTCCACAGTTCTTTATCCACACTCCCCCATTCCTCAATAAGGACCCCAACTGCTTAGCTTCTCTCTGGTCTGATTCCACTGTCTCTGCCCCTGCATGCCAGCAGCTCAAGAGCCAGGCTGATAGGCTGGCCGCCTGCCCTTGCATAATCCTGCTGTGTTTGCCTGATTTCCTTTCGAGGCATGCTGGTGATGGTGACTCCCTCGATGTCAGACACATTTCCATCTGATGCATTTTGCTGAGGTGCTGGTTCCAGCGGAGCTGTCTTCCACTGGATGCGCATCTGGGAGAGGTCTGTCTGCTTTCTGTAGCTTTTTCCTGTGAGTGGTGACAGGAGCCAGGGAGACTGAATGCATAGGAGCAGCTGGTTGGTTGGGAATGGCCGTGGGTGGAACTGCGTTTGGGACAGGGCTGCTGCTGCCCGCCCCACCGCTGCCCTCCGCGCTGCCATTCGCAGTCTGCAGGGCTCCAGCTCTGCTAGGAGCGCCGGTCTGAGTACCGCCGCACCGACAGTCACCGGGCAGGCTTGCCCTCCCCCTGCTTATTTCTTTACCAATGTCCTAATTACGGCGGCTACACGCAGCTGCCATCTGGTACAGGCTAGGATCATAGAATCAACCAGGTTGGAAGAGACCTCCAAGATCATCCAGTCCAACCTATCACCCAGCCCTAGCCAGTCAACTAGACCATGGCACTGAGTGCCTCATCCAGTCTTTTCTTGAACACCCCCAGGGACGGTGCCTCCACCACCTCCCTGGGCAGCCCATTCCAATGGGAAATCACTCTCTCTGTGAAGAACTTCCTCCTAACATCCAGCCTATACCTACCCTGGCACAACTTGAGACTGTGTCCCCTTGTTCTATTGGTGGTTGCCTGGGAGAAGAGGCCACCCCCCACCTGGCTACAATGTCCCTTCAGGTAGTTGTAGACAGTAATAAGATCACCCCTGAGCCTCCTCTTCTCCAGGCTAAACAATCCCAGCTCCCTCAGCCTCTCCTCATAGGGTTTATGTTCCAGGCCCCTCACCAGCTTTGTTGCCCTTCTCTGGACATGTTCCAGCACCTCAACATCTCTCTTGAATTGAGGGGCCCAGAACTGGACACAGTACTCAAGGTGTGGCCTGACCAGTGCTGAGTACAGGGGAAGAATAACCTCCCTTGTCCTACTGGCCACACTGTTCCTGATGCAGGCCAGGATGCCATTGGCTCTCTTGGCCACCTGGGCACACTGCTGGCTCATCTTCAGCTTACTGTCTATCAGTACCCCAGGATAGTGATAATTCCTCCCCGAGTCACATTTAAACATAATGCAAATACTGCTAGGAAGTACCATTTATCCCCCAAAATACCTGCATCTTGAATGTCCCAGCACACATTCCATGTATCAGTTGCATTCCCAAATCTGGTAAGGTTTCCAACAGAATCCACTAAATACATGTACAATCGCACAGGCAAGCCTTTAAAATAGTCAAATACCATAACAATTACTACCTAGACTACATGACACATCATGAATTTATCCATCTCTAAAACAGCCATCCAAAAGCCTGAATTATTAAAACTCTTAGAACATCCATTTTTATCTCCTAAATCTTATCCAAAATAATTATTTTGTGCCTAGCCCCATGTTGAGATGCCAAATTAATTGTCTCGGTTCTAGTTTAAATTTCCCAGAGACTCTAAATATATATAGCTAACAGAACCAATACAGTTATAGGACACCTTCCCCTTGCCCCCCTTTTAGAAAGAAAGGAATTAGATATAGAGAGGAAAAGGTTAAACACACCCAAATAAATAGTCACTCTTAAATTTGGAAGTTAAAAAAAAACCTTTAACAATATATAGAAGGTATGTAAGTGTGATGGTTTGGGTGTTCCCCGCCCCCCACACTTTAGAAATCACCCAGACTAGTCTCAGCTGGCTCTGGGAATATGAATGAAGCTATTTATTTACAGCTAGCACAACATACAAGCAGATATTCACAATATATACAGTTATATACAGAAATATACAAGGTAAAAGGTAATACAGAAGCACAACTCCCCTCCCAGAAACCTGAGCCCCCAGGAGGGGCTCTCAACCACCCCCGCAACTTCCCCCTGCCCCTCTCAACCTTACCCCAGTCCTAAGGAAGAAGAGGTTCAGCCAAGAGGTTGAGAAGCAAAGGTGAGTGGAAGGTGAGGTTAGGGAGATGCAGCTCAGTCAGAAGCCCAAAGTAGAGTGAGACAAAATGGCAAGAGTGTTATCTAATGTTTTCATTTCTTCTTCAGCAAGACTCTGAGGGGAGCAGACGTCACCATTGTTTCCCTTTCACAGCCTATGATCTAGTTCTTCACACCAAAACATTCTACTCTGCTTCAAACTAGCACAGTAAGGTAGAGAGGTTACAAAGAAGTACAGGAAAGGGAAAAAAAACAAAACAAGATAAAAAATATGTATATATATACAACCATAATGACAGTAATGGATGGAGGTAGATTTTCGGGATTTGTCTAACACATGGAAGGATGACCACATGGTGAGACAGGAGCAGCAGCAACAAGGTGGCAGCAAACAGGCAGGGCAAGAGAGAGAGAAAGCAAAAGAGGAAGTTCTGTTTTTATAGGGGGCTGGGCAGGAAGCGGGAGTGGGCTAACCACTGCACCTGGGACCAGGTTCAGACCCACCCCTGGGGAGGAGTCAGGAGGACCTGGGGGCAGGTTCCAGGCCACATCCCAGGAGGGGTTAACCCTTTACACATGCTCATGGCAGGGCATTGGAACTAGATGATCTTTAAGGCCCTTTCTGTCCTACTCTGGACCCCTCAATTCAAGAGAGATGTTGAGGTGCTGGAACATGTCCAGAGAAGGGCAACAAAGCTGGTGAGGGGCCTGGAACACAAACCCTATGTTGAGAGGCTGAGGGAGCTGGGCCTGTTTAGCCTGGAGAAGAGAAGGCTCAGGGGTGACCTCATTGCTGTCTACAACTACCTGAAGAGACATTGTAGCCAGGTGGGGGTTGGTCTTTCTCCCAGGCAACCACCAATAGAACAAGGGGACACAGTCTCAAGCTGTGCCAGAGTAGGTATAGGCTGGATGTCAGGAGGAAGTTCTTGCCAGAGAGAGTGCTTGGCATTGGAATGGGCTGCCCAGGGAGGTGGTGGAGGCATCGTCCCTGGGGGTCTTCAAGAAAAGCCTGGATGAGGCACTTAGTGCCATAGTCTAGTTGACTGGATAGGGCTGGGTGATAGAGGGTGATAGAGCCAACAGAGGTCAAACCAAAGTTATCAAGCTTTCACACCTGTGATTTACAGGAGAGGTCTTTCTTTAAATTAAATTTGAAAATCAACTTGATTCAGCTCTACTGCATAATGTCAGCTAGACAAAACAAAATGCTCATCTTTGGGCTATATCCAAATGCAATGTTACACCCTCTTGACCTATTTTCTTGTTATTTTGTAGGCTCAAAATAGAGTAACCTTTTGCAATCCTTGTTAGTCGTATTTTACCTCCATAAATAATCCTTACATAAAGGATACTTTAAGAAAAGGCATGTAATCCATAAGCTTTAAAGTTAACCTTTAGATGTGTATCTACTAATATTAGGCAAATTTAATTTTGTTTCACATTTTTGTCTGGTGCCTGTTGGAAATCAACATTAACACTGAGAAGAGGTAAACAGCCATCTCATCTTCCCCATGCCAGCTGTTCACTAACTGTAAAACTAAATAATGGATAATAATGCAATCTAGCACATTTATCAATCCACGTATCTTTTTACAGTGCAAAAGAGGTCATTTGAGACTTGTAGTTTTTTTCAGCTCTTACTATTCATCAACAAGGAGCTGCCTGCAAAGCTGCTGAGCAAAAAGAAGGCCACATTCATTACCTGGAAACAATAACGGAGTGTGACACCACATTAAGTAGTAATTAGGTTTGACCCAAGCCAGGATACAGTTGCCGTCATCAGTAGCACTCAGAATTCACTTCACACAAAAGGATATGAGGTGAGACTGATTTAATGATGACCAAGACACTCTTTTTCCCATGAACTCCCAATCTTTGAGAGAAAGGAAAAAAAAGCAGAGACATGTTCACTGTATTATTAGAAAGGGTTAGCAGCCTTAGGCCCTTAAAAAAGCGATTGAGACCACCACCATTTTCATGAGCTTGTAGGTAACAATAAGAAGATAACATTCATCTGACCATACAGATCACTCTATTGCCCCCTGGATTATTGATGCTAAAAAGAAAGTAAAAAATACTAAAAACAATCTTCTGTTCCTCCAGAAACTTCATAGGGAAAACAAGAGTAACGTCTGTGAAAATGACAACCTAATTCTTAAAGAACTAGAGTGCAGTGGTAAATCACAGAGAGGGCAGGGAGTTTAGTGTGAAAACACTTGATAGGTGGTTGAACTACCAATCTTTGCTGTGACAAATTAGTTCTTCATCACTATTTGATGACTTTTCTTTACTCCTGGTCCTTCATTTTCCATTAGAGTAATTGTGAAGTTCTTGGTGGATGGCTAAGTAAAATTTAAGTGACAGAGACAGGTAAATGAAATATATTTTTTGGCTGTGGAACTATCGTATCAAGTGCTATGTTGCACCTGACATCTGTTTTCTGTCTCTTTTTCAGTCTCTCTGTCAAGTGACTACTTATAAATAGATTTAACCTATGCAATGTTATTACGCTATAGACCCATGCACAGCATCCTCGTTTTTACTATAGCATTACATTTAATCAGTTTTCTTTCACCAATGGCATAAATAAAAAAACCCACCCATCCAGGTGAAGTACACAATTTCCAACCACTGTTTAGATGCAAAGAGCACCTTCTCATGTGTTTGTTATACCACATTCCTTTTTTGCATACTGGGTCCAATTAGTCTTGCAGTACATCTTAACTGTATTTGTTTAGGAAGGCTATTTATTAACATACCTTATTGGAAAGGACAGAGAAAGCCTTATTTTGTGCAGTTGATTAGGTAACTGAAGACTGGTCATTATGCATTGTGTCTTTTGTGCTCTTCTGTGATTAGATTCCTTACTATGCTTTGCAGCATAGTAATCTGCTAGGGGCAAAATTCTACTGTCACTGAAGCTCATGACAAAATACAGTTTCTTTGTTGACCCAAATAGCAAATTGCAGCTCTGCCATCATCTTTCTGTCCTTGTTGTAGGAGCAGAAACTCTGTGTATTGCAGTTTATTAAAGGTAAGATGTTAGCACTGAATATAGATCTATCTTTATCTCATACACATGGGGGATGGTCACAGATGAGTAAATACACATTTTTTTATTTTCCAAGAATATTTAGAGTTATAGCTGCCACAGAGATGGTAACTCAAATGCCTCCCTGGGTAGCCTGTTCCAGTGTTTAACAACTCTTTCAGTTAATTAATTTTTCCTCATACAAATTTGAACCTCACCTGTCACAATCTGAAGCATTTTCCTCTTCTCCTGTCACTTGTTACTTGGGAGAAAAGATTGGTACTCAGCTTGTTACAACTCCCTTTCAGGTAGCTGCAGAGAGTGATAAGATCTCTGCTCAGCCTTCTTTTCTGAAGAGGAAAAGAAACTGGAGAAACTCCAGCTTCCTCAGCTACTCTTCATGACTCTTGTGCTCCAGACCTGTCACCAGCTTTGTTGCCCTTCTTTCAACATGTCTTTCTCATGGTGAGAGACCTGAAGCAGAAGATGCAGCCTCACCAATACTGAGTACCAGGGGATAATCACTTAACCAGTCTCACTTGACACTTTTTCTTGATACAAGCCAGGATGCTGTTGGCCTTTGTGGCCACCTGAACACACTGCTGTCTCACGCTCAGCCAGGTGTCAAATAATACTTCAGGTTACTTTCTGCCAAGTAGCTTTTCAGACACTCTCCCCCAAACCTTACTGAACTTTATACTTTTATGGGGTTAACCCTCCTGGGGGAGTGATCTTAAACCTGACCCCAGGTGGTTTTGGCCTCTTCCCAGGGGTGGGTCTGAATGCTATCAGGCGTGGTGGTTAGCCCACTCCCATTTCTTGTCTAAGATCCATAAAAGCAGGGGAACTTCCTGTTTGTCTCTCTCCCCTACCTTCCAGCTCACCAGCAATCACCATTCCTGTTTCCTGCTGCTCTTTGTTTCACCACGTGGCCATCACCCACAAGGTGGGCTGTGGGAATGCAATGTGAGAAGAATAATAACAAGCAAATGCTGACCTTGGTCCCTTCTCTGAGGAGAAGGATAGATAAGTGGACATCTCGTTAATGAGAAAGCAAGGCGTGGTATATGTAAAAGACTGGGTTGTTCTTGCCTAATTATGCTAATGTGTAGGTGTGTGCTCTATGCTCAAGAGAGCCAGAACAATCAATAAAGGTCTCTGGTATAATTCACATTGAATCATCTGGAGTCCATGTGGCATTGCTCTAATCACACTGATCTGTGTGAGCTTTGATCATGTTCTCCCACAGCAGCAAACTGGTAGCTGCTACAGTGGACAAACCCCATTGCCATAAAATCAGGTTGTATATTTACATATTTTGTATCTTGTTCTCCCTTCCCTATATCTTTGTAACTTCCCTACCTCATATACATTCTATTTATTGTTAAACTTTTCTTCTTTTAACTTCCAAATGGCAATGAGATTATTTATTTGCGTCTGCATACCTTTCCTCTCTCTCCATCTAATTCCTTTTTCTTCAGGAAAGAAGGGGGAAGGGGGAAAGGCATCCTATAAATTGTTATTGGTTCTACCAACAGTCCTGCTCAGCATCTTTATTGATGATCTGGACAAAGTTATTGAGTCCAGCATCAGGAAGTTTGCAGATGACACCAAGCTAGGAGCAGGTGTTGATCTGTTGGAAGGTAGGAGAGCCCTGCAGAGGGACCTGGATAGGCTGGATGGGTAGGCAGAGGCCAATGGGGTGAGATTTAACAGGGCCAAGTGCAGGGTTCTGCACTTTGGCCACTACAACCCTAAGCAGCACTACAGACTGGGGACAGAGTGGCTGGATAGCAGCCAGGAAGAACGGGACCTGGGGGTACTGGTAAATAGTAGGCTGAAGATGAGCCAGTAGAGTGTCCAGGTGGGCAGGAGAGCCAATGGCATCCTGGTCTGCATCAGGAACAGTGTGGCCAGTAGGACAAGGGAGGTTATTCTTCCCCTGTACTCAACACTGGTCAGGCCACACCTTGAGTCCTGTGTCCAGTTCTGGGGCCCTCAATTCAAGAGATTCAAGAGAGATGTTGAGATACTGGAACATGTCCAGAGAAGCGCAACAAAGCTGGTGAGGGGCCTGGAACACAAGCCCTATGAGGAGAGGGTGAGGGAGCTGGGGCTGTTTAGCCTGGAGAAGAGGAGGCTGTAGCCAGGTGGGGGTTGGCCTCTTCTCCCAGGCAACCAGCAACAGAACAAGGGGACACAGTCTCAAGTTGTGCCAGGGGAAGTACAGGCTGGATGTCAGGAGGGAGTTCTTCACAGAGAGAGTGATCTGCCATTGGAATGGGCTGCCCAGGGAGGTGGTGGAGTCACTGTCCCTGGAGATGTTCAAGAAAAGACTGGATGTGGCATTTAGTGCCATGGTCTCAATGACTGGCGAGGGCTGGGTGCTAGGTTGGACTGGATAATCCTGGAGGTCTCTTCCAACCTGGTTGATTCTATGATTCTATTTGAGTCTCTGGGAAATTCAAATTAATACTGAGACAATACTGTTGATCTTGGGCCATCTATCCGGCCTGTTGAGGTCTCTCTGTAGACCTTTCTAACCTAAGGCAGTGGTAGGGTGTGTACTCTCACCTAAAGTGGTGGCAACTGAGATTGCAGTTCTCCTCTGGATCATTGATAAAGATATTAAAGAGAATTTGCCCCAATACTGAGCCCTAATGAACACCATTTGTGACCAGCCACCAACTGGATTTAAATCCATTCAGCAGCACTTTTTCATTATGACATGAAACACTTTTTGATGATTTTAACAATTAGCACTGAATCTTTCTAAACTGGTGTGGTTTCAATCCTGCTATTAAAATAATTTACTTAGTGTGGTCAATGACTTCAAATATAGGTGTCTGGAGAATGCTTACATTGTCCCTTCCTCCCCCTCCACTTAAAAAAACCCAAAAAACTAAATAAAGATAGCCCAGGTTTAAGAAGTCTCGGTGAAGTGAAACGGAGCTGCAAATACAAAGTGCTATTAAACAAAGAGAAATGAGACATGGAATGGCAAAGACTAATTTCCCCATATTTGTAATGAAAACCCTTTGAAGAAGTGATGCTTCCTAGCTCTTGTTCATTTCAAGGATTAAAACCGACCATAAATAGACTTGACAAAGAATCCTGAAAACGATTCCTCAGAAGGAATAATAACCTTATGCAACAGCAGAATTTGCCATGGAAGTGCAGAGATTGGCGAGGTCTTGTATTATTTATCTGTTCAGTAATGAACATTTTAACATAAAATGTAGGCTTCTCTTAAAAACGTTGCTGTTCTTCAGATAGAGAATAATACTTCCAAAGACATTAGTTCAATGTGTCAGCTTGTAATTAAGGCCCGCAAGTTAAAGTGTTAATTGTTACTTTAAGCCATGTCTAAAAATGAAATTGCATCAATAAATATTGTTTCAAACTGAAACCACAGCATATTATTTTCCACTGGTTCTCATTTCTCAATGTCAGAGTGCCCTAACATTTAAAATCAATTATCTTAAGAATAACATGAAAGAGATACGTAATCTATTTATTTACTTATTTAGGGATATATTTTATGGCTAAGTGGTGACTTTACAAAGATCAAAATATTGCACAAAATTGAACATTTTTAATCTCCCGATGTATGAATTTAAAAAAAAAAAAAGAAGCAAACATATTAATCAAAGAACTGCAAAGAATGCAGCATGGAAAAAAGGAAATTAAAAGAAACAAAGAGACATTAGGTCACTGAAGGTATGATTACATTATTATAATCTGATGTCTGAATTTCAGTTGCATTTGTAAAGTCAAGAAGTTAGTTTATAAGGCATTTCTAAACAAAGAGATAAGTCCTCTTTCTCTAATAGCCTTGGATTCCAGTTCTACAAATAAGCGCTTATAGACACTTCTCCCTGTGTACCAAAATGAATTCTTTATCAGCACGAATCTAGTAGCTAGAAGACACAGAAATTTAGCAGCATTTATAGATCCCCAAATTTATAGATTTGCTACAAAGCCAGCAACAGATAAAGGAAGTCCTCAGAGTCTTTAGTACTTTTGAAAATCTTGTTTGATTCTGAAATAAATCATCCCACAGACTGTCCTGGCTTGAGCTAGAATCAAACTAATTCTGTTCAGTGATTTTACTTTTCAGCTGGAAACCTGACCTGCAGAATATTCCATTCCATTTCATACATGTCCTATTTGGTATAAAGCTGAGTGATTGTAAGGATCAACCTCTCTTCTTCAATGGTTTTTGTACAAGGAGGAGTCTGTCTCTTCTGCCTTTGATCTCAGTTAGTGTGCTCCTGGATCCAGTTCCAGATTCCAGCTCCTGGATCCTGTTCCCATTTTCCACTGACTTGAGTCTTGGACCTTCTCAGTGCCTGCCCACAGAAACAGTGTTGAAAGTGATGTAATTGCTGTCAGGGGATTGGGTTCAATATTGGTTTCTGTGTATTTGCATGTATTTGTTTTGGTTGGTGTTAATTTTACTACAGCTGTGTTAGCTTTTTTCCCCAAACTCTGAGTCTCTCTCCCTACTCCCTTCCTCTCCCCCTCTGAGAACAGAGGGGTTAATATAGAATGACTGTCACTCATAGTAGCTGACCTACTCTTGGTACCTGCTCTTGGTAACCCTTCAAGCAGAGGTTCAGACTGAAGAGCCTCCAGAGGTACTTGCCATCTCCACATATGCTGTGATTCTGTGATCATTAAAGCTGGATACTCCTTGCAACAAAACATGCAGTAAGACCAGCACTGGGAAGAAACAACAGAGAGTTGTGGTCACTGTTGATTCCCTCTTATGCAGAAAGGAAGCACGCATTTGCAGACCTGACTCTTATTACATGGAAGTTTGATGCCTCCCTTGGGCCACATTAGACACACAAGACTGAAGAGCCCAGTACATAAAATCCATTTGTGCTCTTTCATGTGGGTACAAAAGATGAGGCAACAAAAAGTTGAGGCAAATCAAAATAGACTGCAGAGCTCTGAAAAGAATTGTAAAACATTTAAAAGCACAGGTTGTGTTTTCTACATTCCTCCCAGAAGTGAGGGAAGGTTTTGGAAGAAACAGGTGGGGCCAAGACACCAGTATCTGGCTCCAGTACTGACCCTTTCACCAAAACTTTGGGGCTTTAAACCATAGAAGTGCCCTTGAGAGACAAAATATGCTGGAGCCTATGGTGAAAATACATCTTTGGGTGTAAGCTCATGGGACTGATGAAGAAACATTTAAACTAGGATTGATGGGAGAAGAGTACTTGGCAGCAAGTAAGCCAAGAATGGCCATGACATTGCCAAAGGATGGCAATGCTAGTGGTAACATTTATACTGCTTCTGGGGCCATGGACAGCTCAAGAGCATATCTGGACTACTCCTACACCAATGCACACAGTATGGAAAATAAACACAGCGAACTGGAAGCGATCAGCTCCCAGAGCTACAGTGTTACTGACATTAGTGAGTCCCAGTGAAACAAATCCCGCATTTGGAGTGCTGTGTTGGAGGGCTGCAGGCTGTTCAGAAGGTTTAGGCAGGGCGGATGAGGTGGAGGTGTAACATTTATACATGAGGGAGAGCTCTGATGGTATAGCTCTTACAGTTAGAGCTGACGTGGTTGAGAACCTCTAGGTGAGGACCAGTAGGGTAGAAATCACAAATGCTGTAGTGAGTGCCTGGTACTGATCACCCAGTCAGGCTGTAAAGTACTCATTAATTATTCTATGGATAATTAGGATAGGTTTCTGGATTGGTAGCCCTTGCCCTGATGTATCCACAAGTCCTGACTGGAAAAATTCAGGAGACTCGTGGACATCAGTGCAGAATATCATATTACTGTGGTGAGCAGGTCTTTGAAATTATTGGTGTTCGTAGGAGATAACTTCCTGTCACAAGTATTTAATGAGCCAGCTAGGAAAGATGTTCTCCTAGACTTGTCGTTCATTAGTAGAGAAAGACTTGGGGGTAATGTGATGGTAGATGGCTGTCTTGGCTACAATGATCATGAAATGGCTGAGCTTAAACATTTCATCATAATGAGGAGAAAGGGCACCAGAGCTGCTACTCTGGCCTTCAGAAGAACAAACTTCAGGAGATTCAGGGAGCTATTTAGCAGAGTACTTTAGGAACCTGCTTTTGAGAGTTTAGGAATCCACAAGTGCTGGTCAGTCTTTGAGAAGCACTTTTCAGAAGCACAGTAGCAGGCAATTCCACTGTCTTGAGTCAAGCTAGTGGCTGAACAGGGAAATCCTTGCGAAGCTCAAGAGGAGAAAGAAATTGTTTGAACTCTGGAAGTGAGGTCAGACTTCAGAGAAAGATCACAGACCTGTGATTCATATGGGCAGGGGGAAAACGTAAGAGGCCTAAGCTCGATTAGACATGAAGCATTGTGCCAAATGACATGAGGGTCTTTTAAAAGTATGTTAACAGCAGGATGAGATCTGACAAAACCCATTGAACTGATAGTTGTTGAAGATAGTCATCTAACAGAGATGAAGGAAAACCATAGACACTATATGCTGCTTTTTTTCTTGGTCTTTGATTATACTGATAGACTTTGGGCTGCCTTGTCTCCTGAGCCAGAGAATCCTAAGTGTCAAAACAGTGAATTTCCCTTTGTGGACACTGAAACTAGTAGGGGAGCAGATGTATCAGCAGATGTATTCACAAGTCCATGGGGCCTGGTGAGATTCGTCCCAAAGCTCTGAGGAGCTGTATTGGGTGTTACCGCAGCACCTGCCTTGACCATCTAGCAGCAGTCTTGGGAGTCTGTGGAGGTTGACACAAAACTAGAAAATGTTATTCCAACCTACCAAAAAAAGGTATGTCAAGGTCCGGAGGAGCAGAGATGAACAGTATCTCTGCCCAGAGGAGCAAGACCAGCTCTTATGGATTCCATGTTGTGAAATTAAGGTGCAAACGAGACCATATATCACCATGAAACTACTTATTAAAGGATAAGGTTGGGCAAAACAGAGGGAGAGAGGGGAGAAGGGGGAGAGAGAAAGATCAGAACAGAGGGAGAGAGGGGAGAAGGGGGAGAGAGAAAGATAAAGAGATCGATGGAGAAGAGAAGAAGGAAAAGGGAAGGAAAAAAGCTGTGATCGTATTACCCTCAGTCGCGGATGGAAGGCAGAGAGAGAGACGGGTGCGTGGCCCAGGGATGACCTTCTGTGGAGTCTGTCAGAGTTTCTTCGGGTGGTGTGCAGCTGTGGTGGTCCGGTAGAGGTGCCACTGGTGGTCCGGTAGAGGTGCCACCCTTTGGCAGGCATTTCTCCTGCCTTTTTATACAGTTTTTCTGCTCAGTGTCCAGCTGCAGCCCTCCAGGGCATCTTGCTGTGCATTCTCATGCATTCGCAGGGGTCCGGCGCCGCCGGGGGGAGGGCCTCTGCCCTCTCTCGGCTACACCTGTCCACACCCTGAATGCAGATAAACCTTTTCCCTTGGGGGTAGCTGAGATAAGATGTAGGCCTCCTGGGCATTCCAGCCAGGCTGAGGTCCAGGAGTTTCGAAGGTGTTGTCTGTTGATTTGCATCCCTGAGCTTTCGGCCAAGCACCGAGTCTGAGTCCCAGAAGTAAGAAGATTAAGGAGAGACGATGCAATCTTCTTTATCTTTGTTGATGAACGAGAGAGAAGATTTAGACTCTCACAAGGTATAAGGGAAGATTCAGGGAACTGTTGACATGTTGGTTTAACCTTGATTCCTGAAAAAAATCAGGAAGAAGATTATACTGGGTGTTATTGAAAGGGGGGGTTGGACTGGATGACATTTTGAAGTCACATCCAGCCCCTAAGCTTCTGAGATTCTGTGTGAAATAAAAAGTAATGCAATCAACAGGCACAGTCAAAATGAATTCACAGAGCAAAAGTCCTTGTATTTAAGCTGTAGTTCTCCCCAGAGTGTCTTTTGGAGTGCTGTGTTTTCCAGTGGTGTAGCTGGGTGTGAATGACACAACAACGCTTTGGCTACTGCTGTACTTTCCCAGCATCTCCCCCCACCAACAGGGTAATGGACAAGATCTTGGGAAGGGACATAGCCAGGCCAGCTGACTCAAAAGGGTATTCCATACCATATGACATCAGCTCAGCTGTAAAAGCTAAGTGAAAGAAGCAAGTGTGGGGACATTTGTTGATGGGTTCTGTCTTCCAGAGCAACTGCTATGTGTATTGGAGCTCTGCTTCCCTGGGAAGTGGGCAGGCATCACCTGCTGAGGAGAAGTAGAGAATACCATCTTTCTCTGCCCTTGCTTCTGTGTGTGGCCTTTGCTTTTGCTTTTCATCCTATTAAATAGCTTCTTTTTGACTCACGGACCTTTGGCTATACTTTACCTCTCCCCTGTCCATCTAAAAAGGGGAGTGATGAAGTAGCTTTGGTGGGTTTCTGGCCCCCAGCCAGGGCCAAATCACCACAGTCCAAATAAACTCACTTGATATCCTTCTACAATATGGTCATCTACTATTGCGTGACAGGTAAGGAGTTCATGTAGGTTTTCTAGATTTTAGTAAGGCTTTTACTGTCCCTCACAGTATCCTTCTAGGCAAGTTGTCCATTTGTGCAATGAGCATTTCTTACCACTATTTTGTGAGGGATTTCTTCAATATTGCCTGTGCATGTTAATACAAAGTATCAAAACAGAGAATTATTAATGTAGTAATTCAGGATTTTTACACAACAGAGGTACGTAATCATCTGAACTTCTTGAACTAGAAATGACTGCTGAGCTGGTTTCCCTCTTCCTCTGGCAACTTACCAAACAAAAATGAAAGTTGGGAAAGCAGGAGAACCCATGGAATGCAGAAGAAAAAGTTCTTTTCGTGTCACTTAGGCTGTGTTTTCTTCAATATTAACAATAACCAGCATTTAAATATGCTACTAAATAGGAAGACCTGTTACTGCATACAGTTGAAAAGATACACATTTGCTGAGTCAAAGACAAATAAAATTTCCTGTAGAAAAAACAACTGTTATTGTCTTGGCCATTTGCCTCACACTTCGGTAGCACGGGAATTTGTTACGGTCATGAATATTTACATGGTAGATAGATTAAGCATCTGGTGATGTGATACAGAACTGTTCACCTTTGCATCAGTGCACTGAATTCTGTCCAGGCTGGAGATGAAGATGTGGGTGGCTGTCTAATGGCAGCAGTTCTATTTCAATTTCTACTAACAGAAATCCATTTTAGAAGTAACAAGCTACCATTTCCAGAGTTACTGCTGGCTAAGATAAGAGTTTGTTCTGCACTGGAGTGTGAGGTGGGCTGAGATTGCAGTGAGCCACTGTAAGGATTTTTCTGCATCTTTGTAATAAGACTGAACAAAAAATGATTTAATAGGACAACTAATTTAATATACAAAATAATAACAAGAATATTGGTAGTGAGTAACATCTTAAATCCCTTCATATTAATGCAGCATCTAGCGGAGGCCCAACACACTTTCCCATAGCATGCTGCACAGAGCAGATTATATTTGTGGGGAGAAACTCTTCCTTTCAGTTATATGATGTCTTTTTTATTAAAAGAAAACAACTCTATTTCAAAAGGATATTCCCATCAGAACCCTTTGCTCACTGTTATAGAAGGAACAGGCTACAAATGAAATGTTTTCATGGTGCTGAACAGGGACTGCCCACAGGCTTCCCTGCACCATACATGAAGTCTGACTGGTGGCTGAAGAGGCACACTGAGTGTGTGGTTCCTTCCAAGATTAGATGTGCTCTGGATCACTGGCTCCTGGTTGTGGAATGGGCACTTGGTAAAGGTCATTAGACAGAAAAAAGAGCTAGCAGCGTGAGCTCAGAAATCTGGCAGTCTGCTATGTTTCAAGAGCACTACTTATATTATAAAATACTTTATTCTCTGAAACGTCTTCTGATAATGAGACAGAAAAGCTGCATATTTTTTGGTTTTCCCAGGCAAATCTTCTCCCTAGGAACCCAGAGCTTTAAATAAACCTGAAAATAGCTGCTTAGAATGGGGATTTATGTGACTCCTCTTCAATTTGATTTGCTTTTTAAATATCTTTAGTGGACATTCATTTTAGTAGACACTTTATCATCATAATTTATCTGGAAACAAATTAAGATAACTGCCAGAACCAGTGATTCCTGTATTTCAGTACTATAACTTCAAATGAAGATTATTATATGACAGGGTCGTTTTAATTTTTCATTCCAAAGCTAATACCACACACTTTCAGACACTCTGAAACACAAAGACATGACCTGAAGCAGAAAAAAAAACCCTGGGCTTGTGTGCTAGTTTGAAGCAGGCTAGAATGTTTTGGTGAGAAAAACTAGACCATAGGCTCTGAAAGGATAACAATGGTGATGTCTCCTTCCCTCAGAGTCTCCCTGAAGAAGAATGTAAATGTTAGATAACACTTTCTCCAGTTTGCTGCACTTTTGGGCTGGGCTTTGACTGAGCTGCATCTCCTTAACCTCACCTGCCACTCACCTTTGCTTCTTAACCTCTTGGCTGAACCTCTTTTCTTCCTTAGGACTGGGGTAAGGTTGAGAGGGGCAGGGGGAAGGTGCAGGGGTGGTTGAGAGCCCCTCCTGGGGACTCAGGTTTCTGTGAGGGGAGTTGTGTTTCTGTATTACCTTTTACCTTGTATATTTCTGTCTATAACTGTATATACTGTAAATATCTGCTTGTATATTGTGCTAGCTGTAAATAAATGGCTTCATTTATATTCCCAGAGCTGGCTGAGTCTAGCTAGGTGCTCCTAAAGTGTGGGGGGGCTGATAACACACAAACCACCACAGCTTGCTGCTGTTGCATTTAACAAAGATAAACCTGCAAAACATTGTCAGCAATAAACACAAAAATAATGTTTGTTTGTGTTTTGTTTTTTTCAGATAAACATCAAATTAATCTGTAATTATGGCTTGTGATGTTGCTGACTTTGAAATTTCAACCCCTCTTAGAGGTAACATGTAGTTTTGTTAACTAAAACACATGAAAATGAAGGTGGTTGTGTATCTTGTGCTTTTAAGTTGCAAGAATAAAATGGAATTCTTATTATATTCCAGGTAAAAGATATAAAAGACTCTTTTTAATTCTGGAGGACACAATAGTGGTAATAAAGTGGGAATGTTGTAATTTGATCATAAATCCTACATTTAAAGTCTTAACAAAAGGATTTGGTTTGTTACTCTTATTCCAAAGCAACCTGTTATATGAAGTAACACTTGAAATAGTTAATGTAAAAATTGTTTGCTGCAGTGGAGAGCTGCAATAGCGTGCTGCCAAACACGTCTGCAGCTTTGAGTTTTTGAGGGGTTTGGGGTTGCTTTTATTAATTTGTTTGTTTGTTTGCTTGCCTTTTCTTCTCTCTTTTTTTTTTTTTTTTTTTTTTTTTTTTTTTTTTTTTTTTTTTTTTTTAGATGCCTGCAGTCTACTCACAAGGTGATTTCCAGGATTATGGAAAGCATGCCATGTGAGTGAAGGTAGAGATGGAGAAGGCTGACTGCTCTTTATAGACACAAGATCGAGGAACCTTGTGGACTGTAAGTAGGAGAGGGAAAATGTGGGTTACATTCTGGTAGTTTAGGAATTACCTGCCCTCCCGCCCCCAGGGTTAGGAATTGACCCCGTCTAGACTCAGTCAGCTGGAAGGTAAGGAAGCTGTATTTACAGCTTAACACAATTTACAAGCATATATATACACAATATACACAGATATTTACAGTTATCACAGTATCATCAGGGTTGGAAGAGACCTCACAGATCATCAAGCCCAACCCTTTACCACAGAGCTCAAGGCTAGATCATGGTACCAAGTGCCACGTCCAATCCTGCCTTGAACAGCCCCAGGGACGGCGACTCCACCACCTCCCCGGGCAGCCCATTCCAGTGTCCAATGACTCTCTCAGTGAAGAACTTTCTCCTCACCTCGAGCCTAAATCTCCCCTGGCGCAGCTTGAGCCTGTGTCCTCTTGTTCTGGTGCTGGCCACCTGAGGGAAGAGAGCAACCTCCTCCTGGCCACAACCACCCCTCAGGTAGTTGTAGACAACAATAAGGTCACCCCTGAGCCTCCTCTTCTCCAGGCTAACCAATCCCAGCTCCCTCAGCCTCTCCTCGTAGGGCTGTGCTCAAGGCCTCTCACCAGCCTCGTCGCCCTTCTCTGGACACGCTCAAGCATCTCAGCATCCCTTTTAAACTGAGGAGCCCAGAACTGAACACAATACTCAAGGTGTGGTCTAACCAGTGCAGAGTACAGGGGCAGAATGACCTCCCTGCTCCTGCTGACCACACCATTCCTGATGCAGGCCAGGATGCCACTGGCTCTCTTGGCCACATGGGCACACTGCTGGCTCATGTTCAGGTGGGTATCAATCAGCACCCCCAGATCCCTCTCTGTCTGGCTGCTCTCCAGCCACTCCGACCCTAGCCTATATCTCTCCATGGGGTTGTTGTGGCCAAAGTGCAGCACCCTGCACTTGGAGCTATTGAATGCCATCCCATTGGACTCTGCCCATCTGTGCAGGCGGTCAAGGTCCCGCTGCAGAGCCCTTCTGCCCTGTGTATCACAGTATCACAGTATCACCAAGGTTGGAAGAGACCTCATAGATCATCAAGTCCAACCCTTTACCACAGAGCTTAAGGCTAGACCATGGCACCAAGTGCCACGTCCAATCTTGCCTTGGACGGCCCCAGGGATGACGACTCCATTATATACAAGCTAAAAGTAATACAGAAACACAAAATCCCTCCTGAAACAGCCAGGCTGCCCAGAAGGATGACAGAATCACAGGATATTAGGGGTTGGAAGGGATCTGAGGAGATAATTGAATACAACTGCCTGTCAATGTAGGCCTGGTAGGCCCAAAATAGGCTTATACATGTCCTGCCTTGCCTAGGCATGTTTTTCTGCTCCACCAGAGAGGCAAGCATGGGAAAAGGACACAAAAGGACCTGGAGCCACTGAGTCTGGTTTGCCCAGGGTCCTGTGGTAAACAAGGTACACACACTTAGCATCTATCTGCCTAATTCAAGGCCTATTCTTTCCCCAAATTTGGGTAAAAGCAAGGTCATGGCTTTGCCTAATATGATAAGGTTTGGCTAACTGCCATCCTGATTGGCTATTCTGTGTCCAAAGGGCAATTAATCTTGGCCCACACTGGTAAAAGGAGATACGCAAGTAAACAATGTGCTGTTCTGCTGTGCTCAGCCGCACTCTGCCCTTGCCTGCTGCAATTGTTTACTGCCTTATTGTTTTCTGGTGAACTACACTGTCGTGAGTTGCCAGGATCAGACCCTGGATGCCTGCACACAATCAGCCTGTGTGGCCAGCATGACATTGTGCTGAGGCTACACCTGAAAGTCCTGCTTAGAGGTCCTGGACATACACAGATCATCTAGACGAGCCAGGAGAAAAGGTCAGAGATTGTCTGCCTCTTTTCCCCAGAAGCCTGGGAAGAATTGAAGTCTCAACAGCTGACAAGACAAGTCTCCTGAAAGCATTTGGACACTGTCTGGACTGTGGCTTGACCTTGTGAGTCAGGTAATAACAATAATGATAATAATTTGTGTGCAGATACTTAAAAGCCTCTTCACAGTTCTCCATTGCCTTCTGCCATAAGCAGAAAAGAATTCCTTGAGTCCATCTGGTGGGCAGGTGATTCACTGACCGCAAGCAGCATTTGGCATCAGGAACTGTCTCTCCCAGTTCAATTAATGGTTATGTATTTTGCTGGTTATTACTAGATCTAGATATTATCCATAGAATGTTTCCATGACCCTGTAAGAACCTGAATATTATTAAAATTAGTGGTTGGGGGTGGTGAGAGTTATGAGTAGCAAAAATAATAAACTATTAATTCTGAAAAAATATCATTTCACATTGATTAATTTCCCCTTCTCAACAGCAGTGCACCTCTCCTTGCTGGCTCCTCCACTACCTGCATCAAGAAATTATCATTGACACACTGCAATGGCCTCCTGGGCTGACTGTGCCTGGCTGTGTGATCTTCCCAGAAAACATCAGCATGATTGAAGTCTCCCATGAGTACCAAGGAGTTAACTCTAGAGGCTACCTCCAGTTGCCTGTAGAAGGCCTCATCAACATCTCCCTCCTGGTTTGGTGGTCTATAGTAGACGCCTTCAACAATTTCACCTCCTTTCCCACATCCCTTACTTCTTACTCACAAGCTTTCAACCTGTTCTGCCTCCTTCCTTGGATAGAACTCAGCACATTTCAGTTGTTCTTGCACATAGAGAGCAACTCCCCCACCTCATCTTGCTGATCTATCCTTCCTGAACAGTACACAGCCATCCATGACAACATTCCAGTCATGGGAGTTGTCCCACCATGTCTCAGTGATGGCAATTATATCATAGTTATTCAGCCTAACACAGATCTCCTGCTCCTCCTGCTTACTCCCCATACTCTGTGCATTGATATATAGGCATTTCAGGGAAGGAGATAATCTATTTGCTTTCACTTTTGCAGTTTGACCGTTTCCAGCATCTTCCGTGGCTCCAGAACCGACCTCTTCTCCTTTCCCCCCTTCTTTTCCTTCCCCTCAGAGATAACCAGATCAGTCTCCATATGGCTCACATGATAAATCTGAAGAGATCTGAGGTGATATGTCAAAAGATGACAAGCAGGTTAGAGGAAAAGGTTAGATCAGATTACATAGATCTCATGCAAAGGAGTTAAGGCAAGATGCAACCAGACACACAGACTGCTGGAGAAGAAGAAGAACTAAAAAAGAAGTGAGTGAGAAGTGAGTGCTTTGTCTGTATTTTGACAATTTGCATTTCTCAGCAGAAGAATGAATAAGTGTCACTGCTTTTTTTCCTTCTCACAGCCAAGGATTTAATTTATCTCATTAAAACATTCCAATTAGCCTCAAATCAGCACATACACAGAAATGGTCTAGCAAGGCACTGCAGATCTTCATCTTCCAGCAACTTCACAAGAGTGTACTCATTAAGTACCGTTATGCCATACATCGCTGGGCACAGCAAATTTACTAAGTCACGCATGCCACAGAGGAGTAAGTGAGAATAGATCACTGGAATCGTGGAATCATAGAATTATTGAGGCTGGAATAGACCTAACACCACCATACTGAACAGACCATGTCAGTAAGTGCCACAGCCAATCTTCCCTTAAACACCTCCAAGGACGGTGACTCCGCCACCTCCCTGGACATTGCATTCCAGTGTCAAATCACCCTTTCCATGGGAAGTGCTTCCTAATAACCAACCTAAACCTCCCCTGGTGTAGTTTCAGGCCATGCCCTCTCATCTTGTCACAAGTTGCCTGGGAGAAGAGCCAAACCCCCACCTTACTACGACTTCCCTTCAGGTAGTTGCAGAGAGCAATAACGTGTCCTCCCCTCCCCGAGTCTCCTCTTCTCCAGGCTAAACAACCCCAGGTCTCAGCCTCTCATAAGACTTTCCCTCCAGTCCCCTCTGGACCACTCCAGGACCTCAGTATCTTTATTGCAGAAATGGCCCCAGAGCTGCACACAGTACTCTAGATGAGGCCTCACCAGTGCCAAGTGCAGGGGCAGAATTGCATCCCTAGTCCTGCTGGTCACACTATTGCTGATGCAGACTAAGACACCATTGGCCTTCCATGCCACCTGGGCACACTGCTGGCTCCTGTTCAGCTGTCACCCAGCACTCCCAGGTCCCTCTCTGTCTGTCTGATCTCTAGCCACTCATCCCCGAGTCTGTAGTGCTGCACGGGCTAATTGTGGCCAAAGTGCAGGACCCTGCCCTTGTCCTTTTTAAATCTCATATCACTGGCCTCAACCCATCAAGCCAACCTGTCCAGGTCTCTCTGAAGTGTCTTCCTACATTCCATCAGATCAGCAATCTCCTGCAACCTAGTGTCAGCAACAACTTTACTAGCAGTAGACTTGATCCTTTCATCCGGGTCATCAATAAAGACATTGAATAAAACTGGCTCCAGTACTGATCCCTGGGGGACACCGCTGGTCACTGGACACCAGCTGGATGTGGCACCATTCACAACCACTCTCTGTGACTGCTCATCCAGACAGTTTTTATCCCAGCGAAGGGTGCACCTGTCCAAGCCATGGGCTGCCAGCTTTTCCAGCTGAACGCTGTAAGAGATGGTGTCAAAGACTTTGCTGAAGTCTATGTAGACTACATCCACAGCCCTCTCCTCATCTACCAGGCAGGTCACCAGGTCACAGAATCATAGAATCACTCAGGGTTGGAAGGGACCACAAGGATCATCTAGTTCCAACCCCCCTGCCATGCCCAAGGACACCCTACCCTAGATCAGGCTGTCCAGAGCCCCACCCAGCCTGGCCTTAGACATCTCCAGGAATGGGGCCTCAACCACCTCCCTGGGCAACCCATTCCAGCCTTTCATCACTCTCATGGTGAAAAACTTACTCCTCACGTCCAGCCTGAACCTACCCATCTCCAGCTTTGCTCCATTCTCCTTTGTCCTGTCACTCCCTGATATCCTGAAAACTCCTTCCCCAGCTTTCTTGTAGGTTCCCCTCAGATACTGAAAGGCCACAAGAAGGTCACCTCGGAGCCTCCTCTTCTCCAGACTCAACAGCCCCAAATCTTTCAGTCTGTCCTCATAGCAGAGGTGCTCCAGCTCTCTGATCATCCCAGTGGCACTTCTCTGGACATGCTCCAGCACGTCCACATCCTTCTTGTAATGGTGGCTCCAGAACTGGATACAGTACTCCAGGAGGGGTCTCAGCATAGTGGAGCAATGGGGGAGAATCACATCCCTCGACCTGCTGGCCACACTTCTCATGCAGCCCAGGATTTGGTTGGCCACCCAGGCTGGCTCATATTGAGCTCTTGTCCACCAGCACCCTCAAGTCCCTTTCCTCAGGGCTGCTCTCCAGCCAGTCACTGCCCAGCCTGTATTTGTACTTGGAATTGCCCCGACCCAGATGCAGGACCCTGCACTTGGTATTGTTGGACCTCTTGAGGTTGGCTTGTGCCCACCCCTCCAGCCTGTCCAGGTCCCTCCGGATGGCATCCCTCCCTCCAGTGTGTCTGCTGCACCACACAGCTTGGTGTCATCATCAAACTTGCTGAGGGTGCACTCAATGCCACTGTCCATGGCACCAACAAAGATGTTGAACAAGACTGGTCCCAGGACTGATCCCTGAGGGAGTCCACTTTTCACTGGCCTCCATTTGGACATGGACTCATTGACAGCCACTCTTTGGGTGCAGCCATCAAGTCAGTTCTTTATCCATCTCCTGATCCACCCATCAAACCCATGTGTCACCAGTTTGGAGACCAGAATGTGGTGTGGGACAGTGTCAAAGGCCTTGCTCTGGTCCAGGTAAATCTCATCAGTTGCTTGCCCCTCATCTATTAATGAATAGAATGAAATCAGATTGGTTAGGCAGGACTTCTCTTTCCTAAATCCATGTTGTCTAGGCCTGATCCCCTGGTTTTCTTGTAGATGTCACCTGATGGCACTCAGGATGACCTGCTTCATAACCTTGCCAGGTACTGAGGTCAGGCTGACAGGCTGATAGTTCTACAGATCCTCCTTTTGGCCCTTTTTTGATGGATGGGCATCACATTGGCCAACCTCCTGTCATCTGGGACCTTCCCAATCAGCCAGGACTGGTGACAAATGATGGAGAGAGGCTTAGCCAACTCTTGTGCCAGCTCCTTAGGCATCTTAGGGTGAATCTCACCTGGATCCATTGACCTGTTCGGATCCAAGTGGCACAGTAGGTCATTAACTACTTCCTCCTGGATTACACGAGGGATATTCTGCTCTCCATCCCTGTCTGCCAACTCAGAAGCCCATTTGCCCTGAGGATATCCAATCTTTTTGTTAAAGACTGAGGCAAAGAAGCTGTTAAATACCTCAGTCTTTTCCTCGTCTTCCGTTACTATGTTCCTCCCTTCTTCCAGTAAGTAATGGAGATTTTCCCTGACCCTCCTTTTGTTATTGATGTATTTATAAAAACACTTTATATTATCCTTAGCAGAATTGGCCAGATTAAGTCCTAACTGAGCTTTTGCATCTTTAATTCTCTTCCATATCCATATCTTCAATATTTCTAAAGACTTCCTGACTGACGTGTCACTTTTTCCGAAGTTGACACACTATCTTTTTCTCACTGAGTTCTTGCAAAAGCTCCCTGCTCAACCAGGCTGGTTTTTTTTTCTCCACTGGCTTGGTTTTTGGCACATAGGGACAGCCTGCTCCTGCACATTCGTAACTTCATCCTTAAAGTAAGCTCAGCCTTCCCAGGCCCCTTTGTTTTTTTGAGGGCTGCTTCCCAAGGGACTCTCTGAACCAGAATCCCGAATAGGTCAAAGTCAGCCCTCTGGAAGTCCAAGGTAGAGATTTTGCTGACAGCCCTCCTAACTTTGCCACATATAGAATATCCTATCATACCATGGTTGCTCTGCCCCAGCAGACCTCTGACCACCACATCTTCTACCAGCCCCTCCCTGTTTGTGAACAGTAGTTTTATCAGACTACTACCCCTGGTAGGGTCACTTACCAGCTGCAACGGTTAGTTGTCATCCACATGTTCCAGAAAACTCCTGGAGTGCCCTCTTTCTGATGTGTTGTACTTCCAGCTGACATCTGCTAAGTTGAAGTCTCCCATGAGAACAAGGTCTAGGGAACATGAGACATCACCAAGTCGTTGAAAGAATGTCTCATAGATGCCTTTATCCTGATGGCATGGTCCATAGCAGAGTCCCACCAGGATATCAGCCTCATTGGTCTTCCCCTTTATCCTTATCCATAGTCATTCCTCCTTGATGTGTCTAACACTGAATCTGAGCAGACAAAGCACTCCTTAACATGCAATGTTACCCCTCCACCTCTTTTTCCTTGTCAATCCCTTCTAAAGAGCCTGTATCCACCTATTGCAGCACTCCAACCACGCTTGTCATTACACCACATCTCCATGATGGCAATTATATCATGGTTCCTCTGGTGTACAATGGTTTCTAGTTCCTCCTGCTTATACTTATGGCTGGGGTCAGAGTGGCTGGAGAGCAGCTAAACAGAAAGGGATCTGGGGGTGCTGATCGATACCCACCTGAACATGAGCCAGCAGTGTGCCCAGGTGGCCAAGAGAGCCAGTGGCATCCTGGCCTGCATCAGGAATGGTGTGGTCAGCAGGAGCAGGGAGGTCATTCTGCCCCTGTACTCTGCACTGGTTAGACCACACCTTGAGTACTGTGTTCAGTTCTGGGGCCCCCAGTTTAGGAGGGACATTGAGATGCTTGAGCGTGTCCAGAGAAGGGCGACGAGGCTGGTGAGAGGCCTCGAGCACAAGCCCTACGAGAAGATGCTGAGGGAGCTGGGATTGTTTAGCCTGGAGAAGAGGAGGCTCAGGGGTGACCTTACTGCTGTCTACAACTACCTGAGGGGTGGTTGTGGCCAGGAGGAGGTTGCTGTCTTCTCTCAGGTGGCCAGCACCAGAACAAGAGGACACAGCCTCAAGCTACACCAGGGGAAATTTAGGCTCGAGGTGAGGAGAAAGTTCTTCACTGAGAGAGTCATTGGGCACTGGAATGGGCTGCCCGGGGAGGTGGTGGAGTCGCCGTCCCTGGAGCTGTTCAAGGCAGGATTGGACGTGGCACTTGGTGCCATGGTCTAGCCTTGGGCACTGTGGTAAAGAGTTGGACTTGATGATCTGTGAGGTCTCTTCCAACCTTGGTGATACTGTGATACTGTGATACTCCATGCATTGGTATAGAAGCATTTCAGGGAGGGAATGAAGCCATTAGCTTTCACTCTTGCTCTCTGACCGTTCCCGACCACTTCTGTGTTTACTATCCTATTAGTGAACCTTGTGTTTTTATTGTTGAATATGCAACCGTTATCTCCCTCAAATGGGACAGCAGATTGAAGGCCATCCTTAGGTGTGGAAGAATTTCTCACCAGTCGAGGACATAAAGTCATAAACATGGGTAACTGGCGCTGAGAGTGTCCTTGGTTCCCAGCGAGGCTAGGAAATCGAGATGTAAACAACTGAGCACCCCACACACAGCTGCAGTGGGCAGAGATTAGATAACCAAGGGGGCTGGAGTGGGTGGTCTGGGAGGCTGACCCTTAGAATGTTGTGATAAGTTAACCTATGTGCACATTACATGTAACCTTTCAATTATCACCTGTAACCAATCTTAAGCTGAGCACGCCTCTTGCTAGAATGCATATAAGTCACTGTATCACGGAAATAAAGTGGATTTGACCATCTAACCATATTGGTGAACAAAGAGTCATCTTCCCATAGCGCTCCACTGAACGTGTTTCCCAACACTTAGGCTCTTCTCTAGTGAGCCTGGTTTCATTCTCTTCCCTCTTTGAGTCTAGTTTAAAGCCCTTTCAACAAGCACCACCAGCTCCTGTACGAGGATCCTTTTCCCCCTTTGAGAAAGGTGTACTCCATCTGCTGCCAGCAGACCAGCTGCGTGACGGTTTGACCCAAGTCCCCTTAAGAAAGCCACCGAGTTCTCCATAAGGACCAGAGAGGTCCAGGAGGTTGACCCCAGAAATTGTGATTTTGTAATTCTGTCCCAAAATCCTGATATCATTTTATAGGTGGTCAGCAAAGCCAAATCTTTCTCTTTTTCTCTCCCTTCCTTTGAGTCTCTGGAGGAAGTCTTTCCTGGAAACTAATGGGGAAGAAACCTGCATGGAGCGTTAGAGGCTGCAGTGGAATTTCTTGCTATGCAATCAGGCCTGTTTGGGCCTAATGAGTGACAATGGCAAGGGAGAAAATGAGCATCAGGGGGTTGTGGTTTAGCTTGATGGGGAAAAAAAACAAAACAACCCCCCTGAGCTTTATAGTGGATAAACAGCAACTCTGTTCCTATGCATGCAAATGATATGAATGTGCCTCCATTGTAATAATCTGAAGGGGGGGGGGTTGTCTTTCTGTATAAAGGAGAGAAATAAAAAGGTCTATGAATTGTTGCCCCTTAAGATGAACTTACCATTATCTGAATGTATAATATGAAATTTAAATTAATTCGAGTTTGAGTTAATACATTGTGTACAAGAAGCTACTTTTTTATTTTTTTTATTTATGTAAAAGCCACTGACTGCCTTTATCAGCTCTCCACACTTGATAGCAGTTGTCTGCCAGGCTGCTAATCAATATCCTGATAGCATAGGAGCTCTTTTGACTTTGGGCACTGTAGACCACGCTCCTTTCACACAACTTGGCTTGAAACTCTGAACATGTAATTAGATACAGACATGCCTGATGCTGCAGCACTACTGTCCCTGCATACTGCACCTTCAGGTTGGAAGGGGTTCCAAAGCATTGTTCCACTCTCTTCAAGCCATGGCATTTGTGTTTACTACTTCCTAGTGGTCAAACAACTAACAAACCTTCTACAATGGCTCTTTATATTTTCCCCTTTTTCAGCAGTTGCGATTGTTGTGGGGGGGTCTGTAGGCCCAAAATCAGGCTTATTTATGCCTTGCCCTGCCTGGACATGTCTCTCTGCCTGCACATGGGGTAAACATATTCAATGAGCACAAAGGGGCACAACAGACCTGGTGCCATAAAGTCAGTTGCCCAGGCCACCTGATTGTGTAAGCTCCACGCACCCAGCTCGTGCCTGCCTAGTGCTAGGCCCACATGATTCCCATATTTGGAGTCCAGGACTGTGGCTTTTACCTATTATGGCAAGGTTTGGCTGACTGCCAACCTGACTGGTCATTCTAGTGGCCAATGGGCTATTAATTCTTGGCCCACATTTAATAAATAGGGGCGCACAGACTTACTTGCAGGCTCCTCCACATTGCCTGCCTGCCTGCATTCGATCCGCCTGAGTAGCCAGCGTTAGACCCGTGCTCAAACTGCATGGCTGTAGTGGAGGCTTGCAGAGCCCTCTTGCAAAACCCTCATTTGGACAGAATTATGGCTCAAAGACCATCCATTGAAGATTCAAAACATTGCTTTCATCTGCTTGCTTGATGATAGTTGCTGTCCCAGCAGCCGTTACAGCCTCTGGGAAGGTTTCTCCCCCAGAGAGGCAAAACTGTAAACATAGGCTATTGTTTTGGAAAAAGGCCTTGGGTTCTCAGGCATTGTGAGCGCCCTACCACACCTGCTGGGGGCTGACCCCTGGGTGGTTCCACAGGTTGTTTTTGGTAAAAATTAGCCAATGTGTGAATTAATTAGAACTTTGAACCAGTCTGTATTATTCATGTATATTCGTCCGAGTTTGGATGGATACACCTCTTCTGGACACTATAAAAATGCTGCATTTGCCTCAATTGAGCACCCTTCTTGCTTGTTACCCTGCCTTGCTAGCACCCTTTTGGGGTATGCTCTCGCTTTCCTTCTGACTGGTACCCCTTGCTGGCTCTTACCCTCACTCGCTCACACACAAACACACACACACACAGAGCACGGCTCGGGACGGCACGACTACAGAATCAACTCATCAGCGCTTCGAGCTGCGCCAGCCTCCGGACGGACGCCAGCACCCAGCTTGGCCCGGACCCATGGAAGCTCAAGCAGCGCACCCCAATCCACGATATTTAGAACTTTTCAGAACTGATTTTGGACAGGGAGTAACTGAAACTTGATCTAAAGACAGAATAATCTCTCAAAGCCTTCCAGAGGAACTCTCTCTCAAGTTACAGACTCTCTTCTTGAAACCTTTCAACACAGTCATTTTGTAATTAAATTCACAACCGCAGACAAAGAACTTAGGTGGGGTAGTTACAAATAAGTTTGGGGAAGGGGATTCTTCGTGTTTGTAATAATACAGCTCTTAAATTCTTTCAAATTCGGCCTCGCATTTCATTCCCCAAACCCAAACAAACTCCCCTCCGCAACAATGGCATGCCTCTGCACCTGAGATCCTGCCTACTTATCCCTGGAGAAAGCACCAGAAGAAACCAGCAGCACAAGGTTAGAGACTGTAATTTCCCCTGAAGCCAGAGGATTCCAGCCTCAAAGTCCACAGGCAGAGACCCTGAAGAATTGGACACTAGGCATAGGCTGTGATGTAGCTCCGGAGGGTGATTGTTGATTAATCAGAATTGTGAGTAAATAATTTAATGCCTCTGTAATTTCTACTACTTCTGCCATAGAGCACCCTTGCTGGGCAAGTAGTATATGACCCCAAGCAGCATTAAGCTGCAGGGAAAACTCTCTCTGTTAACAGTTTGAACGTGTGCTAGTTGTTATAATAGTTAATGCTTGATATATTCCCATAATGTTTTCATAACCATGTAGGACAAATATTAATATTAAAGTTCAGTGGTTGGGGGTGGCGAGAGTTGAAAATATTGAAGTAAATAAATATATATATATTTATAAATATCCTCTCGCATTAATTAATTTCTCCCCTCCACCACAATTGGCGTGGACGGCAGAATACCCCTCGGTGACAGCAGTAGAACCATGACTTCATATAAGTTAACATTGTTAATGAGCAGACCCATCACCTTCAACCTTTAAAAGGCCCTCATCAGGTGATGAAAGTTCTCCCACCAGGATCACAGGATCACAGGATGTTAGCAGTTGGAAGGGACCCAAGGAGATCCTTGAGTCCAACCCCCCTGCCAGAGCAGGACAATACTGTTTAACACAGATCACAGAGGAGCACATCCAGACAGGCCTTGAAAATCTCTATAGAAGGAGACCTCACAATCTCTCTGAGGAGCCTGTTCCAGTGCTCTGTGACCCTTACAGTGAAGAAGTTCTCCCTTGTGCTGAGGTGGAACCTCTTTTGCTGCGATTTACACCCATTGCTCCTTGTTTGGTCACTTTGTTTAATTTCATCAAGCCTGAATCTCATGTATGTGGTGGGAGGTTTACTTTCCTCAGGCTTGCCTCCAGCTAATTGGACACACAGCAAAGTTTAATACTATTGGTTGATAGCTTTGCATAGAGATGAAGTTGCATAATACATTTTTCAATAAAGACAGTGCACAGAAAAGTAACACAAGGATTTTATTTGTAGTGTAAATGCAAATTAATCTATTACTGAGGATAAGGAGCATGCTGTAAACCAGCTTTTTATAGTCTCTGAGACAGATACCTGAAGATGCACTTCAGAGAGAAAAATCATAGAGAACTCTCACAGAGATGTTCTTCTTTCTCCTCTCTGCTCTAGAAAGCAAGAGAAGCAAATTGGTACCATTTTAATTTGGTACATAGATCTTTTTTTTTTTCACCAAATCAGTTTCTTTTTTAAGCTTTGGAACCAAAAGGAGAGATAAGCCAATTTCATCTGGCAAAGTCTATCAAGTTCTGAGGCATGGATCACTTCAAAAGCTGGAATAGCTACCAGTCAAAGAAAACAAACGTACAGGATAGTCTATTGAGTACGATGTAGCAAGGCCAAGCCTGACTGCATTCCTGTTTTGGTGAGCAAGCACTTTATGGTGTGTTACCAAGATAAATCCTTTGAAATAAAGTGTTTTGCTCAAATTATACTACCTTTACTTTCAGAAGATTTAGGAACTGATAGAAAACTCACTTTGTACGCCAAAGACTTGAAACTTGATCTCTCTTTTGTACCAACTGCTCTTATTTCACAGTAAGCACCTTTGAGCATAGTAGCATTTACAAAGTACCATTGCCTTGCCCATTGCCAATCTATTCCCATCAACATCTGTCATCTGTATAGACTGCACAGCTAGTACATTAGAGAGAAAATTTACTTAAAAGTTTAATCCCTGGGTAGTAAATATTCATAAGGCACTTAAGTTACTGTTTTAAAACACTTTTGGCACTACGGAGGACATGTTTTTATGTCAGCTGCTCAATGTTTGTTTTAAGCATCTTAAACCACCACAGGAGTATTCAGTGCACAGAAGCCTTTTTATGTTTGAGTGGATTAAATGTACAAGTCCAAGTGAATGCTATAAATTACATTTACATAATTCATTTTCCACAAAGGGGAGTTTGTTTTGCACCTGTAGATGTTAATATATGCAACAGAAGACAAACCCACAACACACTATTGTTGCCTGCATTACTAATTTGGACTAAACAGAATTTATGTACTGTTGCTACTCACTTGTTTGGTTTCTGGATCTTTCTTTTGATAGCTGGGTTTCATAATTAACCAGCACTTACACATGTTCCAAAACAAAAAGGGTCTTGCTAAGTAAGCTCACAGGATCACACAGAATCACAGGATATTAGGGGTTGGAAGCAACTCAAGGAGATCATCAAGTCCAACCACCCTGCCCAAGCAGGACAATTCTATCTAACACAGATCACAATACAAAAATCACAACTATAAAGCTTCATAAAGATCACAAATATAAAGCTTCATTCAGGTTCCAGCTCGGCTGCCAAACAAGCCTTGCTTGTGTTCTTAGGAACACAACCATATTTAAAAGGCTATCATTAGGATTTTTTTTAATTGGCATATACAGAAGGAGAAGCAAAGTAATTGAACAGGCAGTTAAGCACTAATATCTTTCCTTGACGATTTGAAACTGAGCCATGGTCAAATACTAGTTACTAGTAGGCTTTGATTTTAAAGGTTACCTTTTATAAAGGTAACTAAGGCACCTAGCCTTTTGGCTACCTTTGAAACTAATGCAAATTATTGTGGCTAAATCCCTCTGCCATGTTGAAGTCCCATACTGCATTGTAGCTTGCCACACCTGAAGCCATGTGTATATTTGACACGGTTAATGTTAGCAATTTGCTTTGCAGAACTGAGCATCCTTATTGCCCTAACATGCTTTTTAAAAAACATGTGCCTTTTATCACAGTATCACAGTATCATCAGGGTTGGAAGAGACCTCACAGATCAGATGGCGACTCCACCACCTCCCCGGGCAGCCCATTCCAGTGTCCAATGACTCTCTCAGTGAAGAACTTTCTCCTCACCTCCAGCCTAAATCTCCCCTGGCGCAGCCTGAGGCTGTGTCCTCTCGTTCTGGTGCTGGCCACCTGAGAGAAGAGAGCAACCTCCTCCTGGCCACAACCACCCCTCAGGTAGTTGTAGACAACAATAAGGTCACCCCTGAGCCTCCTCTTCTCCAGGCTAAACAATCCCAGCTCCCTCAGCCTCTCCTCGTAGGGCTTGTGCTCAAGGCCTCTCACCAGCCTCGTAGCCCTTCTCTGGACACGCTCAAGCATCTCAATGTCCCTCCTAAACTGGGGGGCCCAGAACTGAACACAGTACTCAAGGTGTCATGCAGTCATAACAGCATGGAAACATAGAATGGTCTGGGTTGGAAGGGACCTCTGGAGGTCATCTAGTCCAACCCCTGCTGCAGTCAGCAGGGGCATGCACAATTAGATCAGGCTGGCCAGAGCCCTGTCAAGCTTTGCTTTGAATACCTCCAGGGATGGGGCCCCAACCACCTCCATGGGAACCTGTTCCAGTGTCCACTAACCTCATGGTAAAGAACCTCAGATAAAGTTCTCACATCCAAGCTAAATCTGCTGTTTTCTACTTTGAAGCCATTGCTCCTTGTCATATCACTACAGGCATTTGTAAACAGTTTCTTTCCAGCCTTCTTGTAGGCCTTCTTGTAGGACAGTTGCTATTAGGTCTCCTGGGAACCTTTTCTTCTCCAAGCTGAACAATCCTAGCTACCTCAGCCTGTCTTTATAGCAGAGGTGCTGCAATTCCATGATCATTTTCATGGCCCTCCTCTGGACTGGCTCCATCAGGTCCATATCCTTCCTATATTGAGAGTTCCAGACCTGGATGCAATACTCCAGGTGACGTCTGCTGGCCACGCGTCTTTTGATGCAGCCAAGGATGTGATTTGCCTTCTGGGCTGCAAGTGCACACTGTCTGATTGTGTCCAGCTTCTTGTCCATCACCAATCAAGGAACTATGTTTATAAGTATAAAGTATTGACACTTTATTAGGCATTTGATGACCTTATCTTAAGTGACCTGTGTTCACGGAATCACAGAATTAATTAATTAATCAGATTGGAAGAAAAGATTTGTAAGATCCTTCTCTTCCATTCTTGTCTTGAGAAACAGGTTTGTTCCTTGTGATGGTTTGGGTGTTCCCCACCCCCACACACTTTAGAAATCACCCAGACTAGACTCAGTCAGCTCTGGAAATTGAATGAAGCTGATATTTACAGTTTAGCACAATATACAAGCAGATATTTACAGTATATACAGTTATATACAGAAACATACAAGCTAAAAGGTAATATGGAAACACAACAGCCCTCCCAGAAACCTGAGTCCCCAGGTGCCCTTCTGCCTTCCAATATGCAGCACACTTCATATTGGAAAAATTTAAGTCCTTCTTTAACAAGCTGCAAATCAACAGTTGTAAACAAGCACATCTACATATCTTTTACATTTTTAGAGCTTAAAAAGGGCCTTTTGAACAAAAGCTGGTTACCAACCAAATTATGGTTTTGTACTTCTTGTGCTGCCTGTCAGCACAGAAAATACAGGGTGTGTTCTGAAGGCCATTGAATTCTCTGATCCCATGTCTTGCTGCTGCTTTTGCTCTTCTTTTCTGTGCTGGAATACAAGATGGCTCCCACTCTCAGCAAGACTTTTTGTAGTAAGCAATTTGGAATAGGTATCCAAGACATGCAAAGAAATGATGGTCCAGCTTGTTATTAAATGGATTTCATTGGATAAAGAGTGACCAAAAGGTATTTTTTTTTCTGGGTAGTGGAATATCTCAAAGTGGTAGCTTCACCTTTGAGGGGGTATGCTATTTGTTTAATAATGTCTCTATTTCTTGATCTCATCTCAGCTTTCTAGTTTATTAAATAGATCTGCCCCCTAACCATGGTTGCTTTGAAAAGTCTACACTCCAGCCATAATGCTTACCCTGTCTGACAAATGAACATATGCACAAAAGACAGTGCATTAGTCTTAGAGTTCTCATAACGCAATCTTAGAGTTCTCATAA